>NC_079411.1:13193920-13308957 GCF_029220125.1 Pseudoliparis swirei
AGAATGAAGTTCGTCTTTGTAAGATATCGTAAAAGCAATTGTATGAAGATGCGCTGCCCGATGTTATGGAAGTGTACCATTAAGTACCCCTGTTTTAAAAGAAGAACATGTTATTTTAATATTTTGCTATGGTTGTCTTTATTTGTTGTTGTTGTTGTTGTTTTTACATTCTCTGGACAGAGAAATCTGATGCATAAGTTTCAGCTACTTAGATATTATTACTTCAAGTAATCACACATAGTGAAGGTGAATTAGCGTAGTTCATATGTTGCCATGGGGAGTTTCGCTTGATTTGCTCCCTCTCTCTGCGTCTCTCCAGCCCTCAGTTACATAAACAATAAATCTTTGGCTCAACATTGACCTCTTGGTCAGGCAATCCATTGTGCACGCACGCGCTCATAAGTACACAGTACACCCAAAGACTAATAGCTCAGACGCCCCACAAACAGCAGGTCAAGGTTGTAAGAACTGAGCACCAGCCTCTCGCTTCATGTGTGTGTGTTGCAGTGCGTCAGTATTTGTGTGTGTTCCCTAATTAGAATGCAATGCCTTTGGTCGCAGACGTCTGTGGAATTTGAGCTGATATGAAAATAATTGCTTCTCTTTGGCTTTGTCCGTTGAAATGAGCGTTGTGTTTTCACAGCAAGAAACGCAACAGAATGTGCTCCAAAGTTCAGACTCAGACTCGTATCCTGGTTACAGCGGTCTGCTCAGGCTGCTTCCACCGACGGCTTAACTCCTCATGTTGTCAGACACTTGCTTTATCATGGCAGAAGTGTGATTGTGGGGGGGTTGTTTGGTTAACATGGAGATATATAAATCCCTGATTAGCTCTTTCACATAAACTTCCCTTACTGACTGATCAACACAGGAATACCACTGTATGTATGTGTGTGTGTGGGGGGGGGGGGGGGGGGCTTGGGGATGTTGGTTACATTTAGGCTAATTGAGGCACTGAGCCCATTAAAGTATGGAACCCAAAGGTTATCTGATGATGCAACAGTACATATTAAATGCGTCTGCAACATTTGGCTCTGTTGAAATGATGGTTTCATGCTGATGTAAATGTGGAAGATTTACACAATCAAAGTTTCAAATGTGAACTGAGATGTCACTGATGAAATGACAAAAAAACTGAGGGGAAAATATGTTCTCCAAGATTACAGTCACAGTTTTTAAGAAGTTTAACTAGATTTGAACAGTTTCAAACCGTGTTGAACACATCCTTAACAACAGAAACAAGAAACTGCTTTGTTAGGTATTATTTGTATTATTTGTTAGTTTCACCAACACACGAACAATGGTCATTAAAACTTATTATTAACATAAAGTTATCAAAATAAGATTGCTGTGTTTCCAGTGTATGACTAGTTTGTCTGTTTCGGTCATGCAAAGTAGATTTGTAACTATACTGTGTATAACGGCTACTGAATGGAGGTCATGCAAGATGGCGCCGTGCCAGCGCTTTGAATAGGATTTATTGACGGGAGTGTTTTGAGATCGGCACCTACCACCAACATGTGTCCTCGCTCGGCGTCTCCACCACAGCCATGTGGTCTGGTAGTGAAGTTTACAGCAAACTGATCTGTTTATAGTCTTTAAACAGAATGTGCACATCTTCCTCACGCAAAAATAATAAACCAGACAATTCAAAATCAGTTCATCTCACACACCGGATGACAGGACAGTACGTTTTGTTCATAGTGGAGTGCAACGCATCAGATATTATATTGTTGTTTGTGAATGGCACAAGCTGGCATAGTGTATAGCTCTTCATGCGATTCATACCAAGTATGGTCTAAAACACTTCCTGAAGGCTACGTCGTTGAGGCAGGTCCTCAGCCTTCTCTGTCACTCATGATACCACGCCCCTGTAGTTAAAACCACGCCTCCCACGCCAGATCCCGGCCAAGAGTCTAAACCTGAAAAAAACTTGATCTGAAACTTGAAAACTGAACTTGAAAATAAAATAAGATTCGAAACTGTTAAAAAAAAATTTGGAATGAAAATATAAAATCTGCTACTGAAAATGTTTAATATATATATATATATTCATTCATATACAGGACTGTCTCAGAAAATTAGAATATTGTGATAAAGTTCTTTATTTTCTGTAATGCAATTAAAAAAACAAAAATGTCATGCATTCTGGATTCATTACAAATCAACTGAAATATTGCAAGCCTTTTATTCTTTTAATATTGCTGATTATGGCTTACAGCTTAAGAAAACTCAAATATCCTATCTCTAAATATTAGAATATCATGAAAAAGTATACTAGTAGGGTATTAAACAAATCACTTGAATTGTCTAATTAACTCGAAACACCTGCAAGGGTTTCCTGAGCCTTGTAAAACACTCAGCTTGGTTCAGTAAACTAAATCACAAGTATGGGGAAGACTGCTGATCTGACTGCTGTCCAGAGGACCATCATTGACACCCTCCATCAGGAGGGTAAGACACAAAAAGAGAGGCGCAAAATCCAAGTTGCTTGAAATCCAGTGTGAAGTTCCCACAGTCAGTGATGGTTTGGGGAGCCATGTCAGCTGCTGGTGTTGGTCCACTGTGTTTCATCAAGTCCAGAGTAAATGCAGCTGTGTACCAAGAGATTTTAGAGCACTACATGCTTCCGTCTGCTGAAAAGCTCTATGGAGATGAGGATTTCATTTTCCAGCATGATCTGGCACCTGCCCACAGTGCCAAAACCACCAGTAACTGGTGTACTGACCATGGCATTACTGTCCTCGATTGGCCTGCCAATTCCCCTGACCTGAACCCCATAGAGAATTTGTGGGGTATTATGAAGAAGAAGCTGAAAGACACCAGACCCAACAATGCAAATGAGCTAAAGGCCGCTATTGAAGCATCCTGGGCATCCATAAACCCTCAGCAATGCCACAGGCTGATTGCCTCCATGCCACGCCGCATTGATGCAGTAATCCATGCAAAAGGATTCCCAACCAAGTACTGAGTGCATTAATGGACATTTTCAAATGTTTGATTTTGTTTTGCTGTTATAAATCTTTTTTTTACTTGGTCTGAGGAAATATTCTAATTTTATGAGATAGGATTTTAGAGTTTTCTTAAGCTGTAAGCCATAATCAGCAATATTAAAAGAATAAAAGGCTTGCAATATTTCAGTTGATTTGTAATGAATCCAGAATGCATGACATTTTTGTTTTTTTAATTGCATTACAGAAAATAAAGAACTTTATCACAATATTCTAATTTTCTGAGACAGTCCTGTATATATATATTCATTCATTTTTGAAATGTCCCCACTGTGGGACGAATGAAGGTATATATCATATCATATATATTTAGACATAGCTGAATCAAAATTATATTTAAACCAACAAAACCTTCATACACTTTTTTTTAATATCGATTACATTTTTACAAAACTTGAATTTTCAGGTTCAAATCTTTTTTTCAAACCAACAAAACTATTGGCCTGGACTTGACTCCATACTATAAACGCATGTATTGATTTTGGTGACTGACTCAGTGTTACTCAAAGTCTGAGACGTTTTGAAAAATGATCATGTAATTGAAACAAATCAAATTGAATCATTCATGGAGAACATGAACCCTCTATATCTTCTTCGTGAACCAATCTCATCAAAACACCAAAACCAACTGTACCTACGAATGAGAAGTGTCTAGTATCAAAGCATCATGTTTCATATCCTGCTGCTTAGGGTTTAATAGAAACATGTCTAGTTCAAAATGAGAGAGGTATCTGAGATATCGGTTTAATTAGAAGTTCAAGTTTTGATTTGCTGACAGATCATGCAGAAAGGTAGACAACACTGACCTCCTGTATAGTGAGTATAGCAATAGTTCTCTATTTTGTCAGTGATGACAAAACTAGACTGTCATGAGAAAATGTATACTGTGTATTGACACAGTGAAATTTAAGTATTACTGGACATGTCCTTTTATGGTGTTAAACTATGTCCTCTAAAGGTCATAAACGGCTGAAACTCGTCACCACTGGAAGAAATGAGGAAGTAAGACACTAAGGAAAAGAAATCCAGGAATTTGAGGAATTGTCTCTGGCAAACGAAGTTTCCATTGGGACCATGAAGAAGAATAGTCACTAAAAACAGCACCTGCTCTGTCTGTGTGTGCGTGCCTGCCTGTGTGCGCATGTGTTTGCGTATGTGTGTGTGTGTGTGAGAGAGAGAGACAAGGTCAGAAAAACACCTGCTGCCTTCATGACCAACACACACATCCCACGGCTCCTCAGAGACGCACGTTTGATACCCTGTGTACTGTAAAAACTGGCTCCAGTTGAATCTGGTTCAAATGTGACCTCACAAAAGGCTTCTTTCTACTTCAGACCATAACTAACTGGTGAAGGTGAGTAAACACCCAAGTCCTTGCTTCTTTGGCTGAGAGGAAGACCAGAAGATATAATGACAAGAACAAACACAAATTCAGAGGTACCTGCATTTTAGGATGTTCGGCCCAAACAAATTGTTAGTTTTGGTTTGACTGAATAAGCAGTTTGAAGACATTACTTTCTACACAAAAGGATGTCAAAATATACATCAGCAAAGTTACCTAAATGTTTCTTATAAATATATGACATTTTTTAATGACCAGCAATTGCAATATATCATTTATGTCCTGTTGTCTAAAGAGGTCACCACTATACAGCAATATTATTTTGGAAATTAACACAAAAAGTAATTCTTAATAATAAACTATGACCTCCCACAGTTACGTTACTACTTCTGTAAGACAACATCGTCTAAACACGGCCTGAAGAACTGGCTTATTAGCATACAGATGTATGAGCATGAATCGTGACTCCCTCCTCAATGATTGTGTGTATGTTTATTTATTTTTATGATATTTTTTATGATTTCATGATACGGCCTTTATTTGATCGTAACCTGTATGTTTATTGTTTTTTTATGATGTTTTTGTGATAACCTTTTTCTCCATTAGTGATGGCTTGTAATATCTGGCCACAGGGACTACGGTTGAAATTTAGCCTTAGCTAAGACTGGCACATTAACCCCTGGGTTGATTGATGTGTACGGTCCCTGTTCAAATAAATAAATAAATGAAAAAATGGCATCATTATTTTATTTCTATACACATTGTTGTTGGACTGGCGTGGACCAGCAAACCCAGAGGAAACGGGTGGGATTAATGGAACAATTGTCATCTAGTAAACCACCAGTGACACCACAGTGAAATATGAGGCACCAGGAAAAATGAGTTTAATGAGATAAATGTGTTCTAAGCAGCAAAACAAAGGTTTTCTTTGAGTTAGCACATGGGGTATTTCTCAGCTATGTCTCCTGTCTATTTTGTCCTGTGAAACAATAAGAACTAGAATGGGCACTCGGTAGGTAGAGCGCATACCTTCGCATATCACAAGATTGGGCATTGAATTATGAACATTTTGGCATTAGTTGCATGCCAATTTGACAAAAATGTATCGTGCTATGGTAAAAAAAAGAGTTTGAGCTTTCCATGACCTTGACCTTTGACCCGATTGATCCCAAAATCTAATCAAATGGTCCCCGGATAATAACCAATCATCCCACCAAATGTCATGCGATTCAAGAACATTTTGACCTGTTCATGACCTTTGACCTTGACCTTTGACCCGATCGATCCCAAAATCTAATCAACTGGTCCCCGGATAATAAACAATCATCCTACCAAATTTCATGCGATTCGGTTCAATACTTTTTGGGTTCTGCGAAAGATTTTGACCTGTTAGTTACCTTTGACCTTTGACCCGATCGATCCCAAAATCTAATCACCTGGTCCCCGGATAATAAACAATCATCCCACCAAATTTCATGCGATTCGGTTCAATACTTTTTGAGTTCTGCGAAAGATTTTGACCTGTTCATGACCTTTGACCTTTGACCTTTGACCCGATCGATCCCAAAATCTCAACAACTGGTCCCCAGATAATAAAGAATCATCCCACCAAATTTCATGCGATTCGGTTCAATACTTTTTTAGTTTTGCGAATAACACGCAAACAAATAAATAAATAAATACACGGCGATCAAAACATAACCTTCCGGCATTTTCAATGCGAAGGTAATCAGTGTCAGAGGCTTGACCCATACAATGTTATCATAGGAAATATCATAGGTCACAGAGGCAGGATCTCAATAAGACCTATTGGTGTTCCACTTCCTATCCACTTGAAAGCACCCAACAGTATGATCCTAGTGAAGCATTCTGTTGAGGTGAGTCACACATTAACAACTAAAGCACATTTCTCAGCTCCTTGGTACACTGCAAATATGAATCCTACTTGGGTTCACATACACTGATTCTCAATGCTGACATAGAGCTGTGACTGAGACTGTTTATGTCATCTTGTCTTCAAAAGCAACACTGATCAGCACAAAGCGGTCCCGCAGGTCTGAGGTGCTTGAGAAGAGTCGTTTGATGTGTGAAGCAGCTTTGAACTAAAACAGTTGATCAGTGCAGCAACAATGGTGCCATTGCATCACCGATTCTATGCAGCATTTATAATGTCATTGGTTCAGTTCAAATCAAGATCAAGATGTGGAAAGATATAAACCGTGTTCCCTCCACACTGAACCAAACTCTTTGTTATTATACCTTGATTAATTCAACACAACTATGCTGCCACCTACTGGTAATCCTGAGCAATACTTCATGCGTCCTATAAATCGTCCTCAAGTACAGTGTGTGCTATACATACTCATTAATAATTGACACGTTAAATGTTTTGTGAATGTGTTGTTAATGACCAAAAACAATAAATCAGTTTGGACTTAAATCATGGTGAATTGACCAATAGTGAACCATCTGCACTGTGAATAGCAAGGATTTATTATGAAAAAACAGATTCAAGTTTACAAAAATTGCTGACCCAGATCAAGCCCAAACTGTTTTGGTGCTTCTTGGTTGCTTCCACATTGTGGAAGATGTCAGGTGCATACATGTAGATTTTCTAGGATAGAATATTTAAAACCTTGATGGTAAAAATTGTTTTATTTTCTTGATTTAGAGTAATCATATATCGGAGACCATGCCTACTACGAACTATTCACACACTCTGTCATACTCATTGAATGTGTTCATATAACTCTATAATGCGTCCTTTATACATTCAATTCAGTTTATTTGTATAGCCCATTTTCACAAATTACAAATTTGTCTCAGAGTGCTTTACAATCTGTACATATAGACATCCCTGTCCCAGAACCTCACATCGGATCAGGAAAAGCTCCCAAACAACCCTTCACAGGGAAAAAAGGGAAGAAACCTTCAGGAGAGCAACAGAGGAGGATCCCTCTCCAAGATGGACAGGTGTAATAGATGCCATGTGTACAGAAGGAATCATTATACACAAATTAAAACACAGTAACAACACAATCAATGAATATGACAGAGTGTATGAATAGTTGGTAGTAGGCATATTTCACGATCGAGACCTCCACGATCCATCAGGCAGATGGAGGTAGAGAGGAGGCGTGGGCGGAGTCTCTACAGTGGGCGGAGTCTCAACAGGGCCATGGCATAGTTGGTAGTAGTCATATTCCACGATCCAGACCTCAATGATCATCAGGCAGATAGGATTTATGACGTCTCATAGGGTCCGATGACCCTATGAGACGTGAAGTCAAAAGGATTCCGGGGAGGAAGCAGAGTTAGTAATGTGCAATAGAGAGATCAAAATGTATCCACACGGAGGGAGAAAAGAGGAGAGAGGTGCTCAGTGTATCCTAAAACGTCTCCCAGCAGCCTATAAGCCTATAGCAGCATATCAAGGGGCTGGACCAGGGCAAACCTGATTCAGCCCTATAAGCTCTGTCAAAGAGCAAAGTCTTAAGTCTACTCTTAAATGAGGTGACTGTGTCTGCCTCCCGGACTGAAGGTGGAAGCTGGTTCCATAAAAGAGGAGCTTGATAACTGAAGGCTCTGGCTCCCATTCTACTTGTTAAGACTCTATAGCAGGGATTCCCAAAGTGTGGTGCGCGCACCCCTGGGGGTGCGCGAGCTGCCTCTAGGGGGTGCGCGAGAGGAAAAATGTAATGGTGGTCTAATGGTGTAATAATTAATATTAAACATTCTCAGGGCTCTCAAGTGTCATTTCGGTCTTAACTCACGCACTCCCGCCACACATCGTATTTCTTACGCTGAAAAAAACTCTCGGCTATTTATTGTTTGAATGCAGGGGTGCTCAATACGTCGATCGTGGTCGCCGCAGAGTTCCGACGCCGGTCCGCGCGCATCGGGACGGAGCAAAGAAAAAGTCACTCCCCCCCCCCCCCCCCCCCCGTCAACAACTCTTCACGGAGCAAAGAAAAAGTCACTCGCACCCCCCCACTGCGCCACTGTGAGGGGGAAAGGACGTCACGTGATCACAGTGCATTGAGTGACGCTGTGACCAGGGATGGATTAACCAACGGGCCTACCGGGCCCAGGCCCAGGGGCCCATGAGCTCAGGGGGCCCCTGGGCCTGAGCCTCCGCGCGTGACGTCGCTGTGATTAACATTGTATTGATATGAATATGATGATATGACACGATGCGCCGTATGCCGGTATATGCTAGGCTTAAGTCATTCATGTCAGTAACAGGGCCCCAATAGTCCTACTGAGGGATGGATTACCGAACGAGCCTACCGGCACCAGGGGCCCGTGAGTTCAGGGGGCCCGTGAGCTCAGGGGGCCTATGAGCTCAGGGGCCCGTGAGCTCAGGGGGCCCATGAGCTCAGGGGCCCATGAGCTCAGGGGGCCCGTGAGCCCAGGGGCCTGAGCCTCCTTGCGTGACGTCGCTGTTATTAACATTGTAT
This sequence comes from Pseudoliparis swirei, assembly GCF_029220125.1. Taxonomy (NCBI): domain Eukaryota; kingdom Metazoa; phylum Chordata; class Actinopteri; order Perciformes; family Liparidae; genus Pseudoliparis; species Pseudoliparis swirei. Next base: position 13,202,734 of record NC_079411.1, read on the forward strand.
TGATATGAATATGATGATATGACACGATGCGCCGTAGCCGGTATATGCTGGGCTTAAGTCATTCATGTCAGTAACAGGGCCCCAATAGTCCTACTGAGGGATGGATTACCGAACGAGCCTACCGGCACCAGGGGCCCATGAGCTCAGGGGGCCCCTAATCCGGAGCCTCTGCGTGAAGTAGCTGTTATTAACTTTGTATTGATATGATGATATGACACGATGCGCCATAGCCGGTATATGCTAGGCTTAAGTCATTCATGTCATGGTCATATAATTCGCGTTATGTTGTCTGCTCAGCTCCGGTATCGTTGTTCCATACGGACTCTTTTGTTAGCGATGTAAAAAAATATATATATTAATTTATTTATTTTTTGACTTTTTTTTGTTGACTTTTTTGTTTTGACTTTTTTTTTGCGGGTGGGGGGGGGGGGCCCTTGACAGGTCCAGGCCCAGGGGCCCGTGGTTTCTTAATCCGTCCATGGCTGTGACAAAGGGAGCTTGGAGAACATGTCCATGTTGTGATGCAATCGCAGCGAGAGAGAGCGCGAGCGAGAGAGAGAGCACGCGAGAGAGCGTGCGTATAGAGCGAGAGCGCGCAAATAGAATGTGATGACGTCACAGCTGTGTAGACGCGTGATGACATCACAGCAGGCTTTGATCCCTTTATTGGCTTTAGTCTCTGAAGCTGTATATGAGGTATTTTGTAAACCTTACCGTTTCCAGTCAGTACTTTCCAGGATTCTTCTTTTTCTGCATCACTGAGAACACAATCTTCACACCATCTCTACACCATCTCTACAAAGGCCCTTTGAAAACACAGAGAACACAGAAAGTTATAATTTTCAAATGGAGACAATGAATTACAGCCACTGCAACCAAAGACGGAGGAGGTTTAAGGGGGACATAAGCGTCACCTACAACGCCCCACACCCTGATGATAGCAGGACGTTTTGGCATATGAGTGTCAATTCTGGGCCCCAGAACTATAATCCCTACAGAGGGGGTCCCTTTAGACCCGATCAAGCACAAAGGGCAGTTATCAGGGATAGGAAGGCTCAAGCAGAAGATGCGGCAAAGAAAGCTCTTGAGGGTAACAAACCCTGTGGGGTGTTGAAAGACTCAGAAACCCCCAGTCAGGTCCCAGAACCCATAAAGGACGTTGAAGAGGAGGTAGACGAGGGCACCAGCCAGCTCCTCTTGATGAAAGAGAATGCACTTCAAAGAGGTAGAGTGGAGCTTTTAGAAAAGGAGGCCAAACAAAATGAGGCTCTCCAGAAGGAGTCTTGTCTCAAGAATGTTGAAAAGATCAAGGAAAACAGAATTTCCACTCTCTGCAGCAAGAACAGGGTTCATCAGTCTGCAGAGGTCAATTCTCCCCGGACACAAAATAACCAAACCTCCTGGAGGAAACAGTGCCTGGTGCAGGGAGAGCGCCCACCACAAGTAGCTCAGGGAGCTCGTGGGGGTGAACAAGCTGGTAGACAGGCTACCCGGCCGAGAATTGAGCCCACTAAACCACAAAGGATACCTCACCAGTGCAAAGGAAGAACCATCCCCACTGAGGCCCCAGAACCCATAAAGAACGTCGAAGAGGAGGTAGACGAGGGCACCAGCCAGCTCCTCTCCAAAGAGAATGCGATTCTGAGAGGTCAAGTGGAGCTTTTAGAAACGGATGCCAAACTAAATGAGGCTCTCCAGAAGGAGTCTCACCTCAAGAAAGTTGAAGAGATCAGTGACCTAGAGCTTCAACTCGAATTGAAGAAGGTCACTGAAACTGAGACCGACCACAAATTAAAGCAGTTGGAGGAGGCCCTTCAGCTGCAAAAGGAGAGCCAGTGGAAGCTCGAAATCAACCTGGCCCAGACCCTTCTGTTACTGAAGAAGAGCCAGGAAGACGCAGAAATGAACTTGGCTCACCAAAGAGAGACGAGCAATCAGCTGCAGGCTGCGCTGACCGAGTCATTGACTCAATCCAACAGTCAACAGCTCCAGTGGCAAGAAGAAAAGGGCCATCTTCTCCAGGCCATGAGCGAAATCAAAAGCAGCCTGGAGGAGATAAGAGTGGTCCAAAAGCCCAAAAACTCTCTTTGCGGAAAAGAATCGTTCAGTTCTTCAGGCGAGCTGGAGGACAATAAACACGCTCGCCTTCCTGTGACGTGTGGAGTTTGCACATTCCATATTTAAGTTGGGTTTTTTACTCCGGTTGATCCGGTTCTCCCAACATAAAATATTTCAATGGAAACATTTCACAGGCGCACGGGGGTCACGTGAACCGGCTAGATGCCGGCTCACCCACGTAGTGTTCAGGTAACACTACGTGGGCCCAGAAGCAGAACGCACAACCACGACTAAAGCTTTAAACAAGCCGCGTGAACCGGCTAGATGCCGGCTCACACACGTAGTGTTCAGGTAACACTACGTGGGCCCAGAAGCAGAACGCACAACCACGACTAAAGCTTTAAACAAGCCGCGTGAACCGGCTAGATGCCGGCTCACGCGGCTGAGAATGGAGGTTTTAGAAATAGAGGCCAAACTAAATGAGGCTCTCCAGAAGGAGTTTCGCCTGAAGAACGTCAAAGAGGTCAGTGACCTAGAGGAGGAAAAATGTCTCTTCAGTTTGTCAGGCGAGCTGGAGGACATGTAGTGTTCTGGTAACACTCGTGTGTGAACCGCTAGATGCGGCTCACACACGTAGTGTTCTGGTAACACAACATGGACCCAGAAGCAGAACTCACAACCACGACTAAAGCTTTAGACAAGCCGCGTGAACCGGCTAGATGCCGGCTCACGCGGCTGAGAATGGAGGTTTTAGAAATGGAGGCCAAACTAAATGACATGGGGACGGGGCACAGGACTCTGGGGAGGTGACGGGACACGGGGAGCTGAAGTCGGCCGGGAGACCGACCGACCGACACGAACACCGAGTGTTCTGGGAACACAACGTGGACCCAAAAGCAGAACTCACAACCACGGTTAAAGCCTTAAACAAAACAAGGGTTTATTAAGAAAAATATACAGCTGTTAAGGAGAAAATGGAGCTGGATTGGACACACACTACGAAGAAACACAACAGCAAGAACAAAACAGGCACTGACATGGAAACCACAAGGCAAACGGGGTAGAGGACGACCCAAAAACACGTGGAGAAGGAGCACAGAGCAGGAATTCAAGAAGAAGGGGCTGACGTGGAAACAGCTGGAGAGGATGGCTCAGGACAGACGAGGGTGGAAACAATTCATCAATGGCCTATGTTCCGAGAGGAATACAGAGGCCTAACTAACTAACATTAATAATAAGAGGAGGAGGAGAGGAGGAGGAGGAGAGGAGGAGATAGCCCCACCAGGCCACGGCAGAAACAGTGCAGGGAACGGGGCACAAGACTCCGGGGCGGCGACGGTACACGGGGAACTGAAGTCGGCCGGGGCGGCGACGGTACACGGGGAACTGAAGTCGGCCGGGGCGGCGACGGTACACGGGGAACTGAAGTCGGCCGGGGCGGCGACGGTACACGGGGAACTGAAGTCGGCCGGGGCGGCGATGGTACACGGGGAACCGACATCCTTAGGTCTGGAAATAAAAATAAAGAATCAAAGCAAACCGATAGAAACGCCCCTCACACTGGCCGACCTGCAGCATCAGAAAAAAGAAAAAAATCTCACTGCAAAGTTAATAGCTAGTAGGTTTTTGCTTTGGCATCTTCGGAGTGAGAAAGAAAAAGAAAGTTACAAAAGAAAAAGCGGCATTTTAAACTGTACAAATGGTCATTAAAATAGCCAATTTGCATTTTGGGACGCCTAAAGAAAAAGGCATGCTTTCAACAGATCGATGTCTACATGGGGGTAAAAACAATTCATTAAAAAATATATAGATATAAAAAGCAGTATCAAAAAAAAAGAAGCAGCTCACCATTTCAAGGTATTAAGTGCTTAGATGAAAGGTGGGACATGACACATGCAAAATAAAAAAAACATCCAGTGAGGAGACAGAAAGACTTCAGAGGGGGGGCGACACGAACACCGAGTTGGTGTTTTTGCCAACCTAAAAAAAGTTTGAAAAGTTAACTTTTAAAGACGCTCGACAATCTAATGCATTGGAAGCTAGTGCGGCGGGGGCGGCGAAGGTACACTGGAAACTGAAGTCGGCCGGGGCGGGTTTCCCCTGGGGTGGGGGGGGGGGGGAGACCGACCGACCGACCGACCGACACGAACACCGAGTGCTTTTGCCAACCTAAAAAAAAGTTGTAAAAGTTAACTTTTAAAGACGCTCGACAATTTCATGCATTGGAAGCTAGTGCGGCGGCGAAGGTACACTGGAAACTGAAGTCGGCCGAGGCGGGTTTCCCCTGGGGTGGGGGGGGGGACCGACCGACACGAACACCGAGTGCTTTTGCCAACCTAAAAAAAAGTTGCGAAAGTTAACTTTTAAAGACGCTCGACAATTTCATGCATTGGAAGCTAGTGCGGCGGGGGCGGCGAAGGTACACTGGGAACTGAGGTCGGCCGGGGCGGGTTTCCCCTGGGGTGGGGGGGGGGGAGACCGACCGACCGACACGAACACCGAGTACTTTTGCCAACCTAAAAAAAGTTGTAAAAGTTAACTTTTAAAGACGCTCGACAATTTCATGCATTGGAAGCTAGTGCGGCGGGGTGGGGTGGGGGGACCGAACGACCGACACGAACACCGAGTGTTCTGGTAACACAACATGGACCCAAAAGCAGAACTCACAACCACGGTTAAAGCCTTAAACAAAACAAGGGTTTATTAATAATAAGAGGAGGAGAGGAGGAGAGGGAGAGGAGGAGGAGATGGAGAGGAGGAGACAGCCCCACCAGGCCACGGCAGAAACAGTGCAGGGAACGGGGCACAAGACTCCGGGGCGGCGACGGTACACGGGGAACTGAAGTGGACCGGGGCATGTTTCCCTTGGGGGGGGGGGGGAAGAAAAAAGGCACTGGTAACGGTACTCCTGGTTTACTGGGATGGGGTTCGATACCCTGAAGTGTCGGAGAAGAACTTATTGTATTTCAATGAGTTCTTATTATTCTATTTTAGGAATGTTGCCCTTTTGGGGGCTTCATATAAGATGAGGATTTCGTTCAAGCAGCTTTCCAAATATGTCACTGAGATCATCAGAAATTATTCGGCAATAAAGAACAGATTCATGGCGAAGCAGAGCACACAAGTTCTTGAAGGACTTGTTCAGGCCCAAAAAAGGAAATTGGTTTATGAATGACTTTAGATTAGATTAGTTTAGATAAGATAATCCTTTATTAATAATGCCACAGTGGGGAAATCGCAGGATCACAGCAGCGAGTTAGATTAGATTAGGATTCGAGCATTAATAAAAAATAAAACAAAACACAATACCAATACTAAATACTAATATTAAAATACTATTAACCATATTAACCATATTTTAACCAATTTAACCATATCATATATAATGACAATGTTTATCTGTTGTAGCTCTGGCTGGTAGAAGGACGAGGAGCCAGGCGGCTGAAACTGGGGCTCGACTTCCCATGTAGCCCCAAAAAGACAAAAGGCACTGGTAACGGTACTCCTGGTTTACTGGGATGGGGTTCGATACCCTGAAGTGTCGGAGAAGAACCTATTGTATTTCAATGAGTTCTTATTATTCTATCTTAGGAATGTTGCCCTTTTGGGGGCTTTATCATATCCAAAAAGTTGTTAAATTTGACTTGCATATCAGGACTGGCAAAAACAGCCAACTGTTTCTCTAATCTAGATATTAAAGAGTAGTTTGAAATCAGGACTGGAATGTGATGGATCAAGTTTAACAATATGTCATGGCAAGAAGTTTAACAAAAGTTTAACAAATGTAGCATAGAACCACATAGAACCTGAAGAGGTTCTGTTTGAGGAGGTTCTGTGTGAGGAGGTTCTGTATGAGGAGGTTCTATGTGAGGAGCTTCTGTGTAAGCAGGTTCTGTGTGAGGAGGATCTGTGTAAGGAGGTTCTGTGTGAAGAGGTTCTGTGTGAGGAGGTTCTGTATGAGGAGGTTCTGTGTGAGGAGGTTCTGTGTGAGGAGGTTCTGTGTGAAGAGGTTCTGTGTGAGGAGGTTCTGTGTGAGGTTATATGTGAGGAGGTTCTGTGTGAGGTTATATGTGAGGAGGTTCTGTGTGAGGAGGTTCTGTATGAGGAGGTTCTATGTGAGGAGCTTCTGTGTAAGCAGGTTCTGTGTGAGGAGGTTCTGTGTGAGGAGGTTCTGTGTGAAGAGGTTCTGTGTGAGGAGGTTCTGTGTGAAGAGGTTCTGTGTGAGGAGGTTCTGTGTGAGGTTATATGTGAGGAGGTTCTGTGTGAGGTTCTGTGTGAGGAGGTTCTGTATGAGGAGGTTCTATGTGAGGAGCTTCTGTGTAAGCAGGTTCTATGTGAGGAGGTTCTGTGTGAAGAGGTTCTGTGTGAGGTTATATGTGAGGAGGTTCTGTGTGAGGAGGTTCTGTATGAGGAGGTTCTGTGTGAGCATGTTCTGTGAGGAGGTTCTGTGTGAAGAGGTTCTGTGTGAGGAGGTTCTGTGTGAGCATGTTCTGTGAGGAGGTTCTGTGTGAAGAGGTTCTGTGTGAGGAGGTTCTGTGTGAACATGTTCTGTGAGGAGGTTCTGTGTGAAGAGGTTCTGTGTGAGCATGTTCTGTGAGGTTCTATGTGAGGAGGTTATGTGTGAGTAGGTTCTGTGTGAGGAGGTTCTGTGTGAGGAGGTTCTGTGTGAGCATGTTCTGTGAGGAGGTTCTCGGCTATTTAATGTTTGAATGCAGGGGTGCCCAAAACGTCTAACGGCTAATTATCCCTCTCAGTCTGCACACCTGCTTCTCATCAGTCTACAATGTATCTACCCCAATATGTCAACCATAAAGAGAGCGGGAAAGTTGAGGCTTCCATAACCAACCTTTAAAAAAATAATGTATTCTAAAATCTTCCAAAAGAGCTTGAGAAAAGTGTTCAAAACACAGCTTGTATATAATATATATATAATATATATATATAATATATATATTATATATAAATTATACATAAATGATATATAATGTATCTATATATATATTGAGAGAGAGATATATATATTTATATATCTCTATATAGATATATATTTCAAAGACTTAAGAGCTGATGGTTTTAGTGACATAACACACTTATCACTTCAAATAGTTTAGCGCAGATGGGTTTAGTGACATCACAGATGTCTTTAGTGACATTACATTGCTAACTCTAAACAGTTTAGAGCTGATGGCTATAGATATTAAATATTAAATAAAATATTCATATATATATATATTGTGGTGGATAACATAATTCACCCACGGAACTATGGGTGGGGGGAGTGTTTAGCACGGACCCGTTTAGCGGACGGAACGACCGTCCAGTTCAGTCCGGTTTTGACTTGAGCAATGAACGTCTTTTGGTATTGTGTTCATTAAAGCTTTGTGCTGGATACTCCGCCTCCGACTCCCGTCTCTCGGCACTACACTGGTGACCCCGACGAAGGTCTCGCTGAAGCTTCAGAGACCAAAACGAACATGGCGAATAATGCTTTTATTAAGTTGCCGGAGTTCTGGGAGTTTTCACCGACGGCGTGGTTCGCGCAGACAGAGGCGCAGTTCGCCATCCGTGACGTCACGGACGACACCACACGCTACTACCACGTCGTGTCGGCGCTGGGAAGATCCACTGCGACCCGGGCGGCGAATTTCATAGCGAATCCCCCGGACCACGGCAAGTACAGGGACCTCAAAGCCTTCCTATTGAAGACTTTTGGGCTGTCACAGTCAGAGCGGGCCCAACGCTTGTTGGCTATTCGGGGCCTCGGGGACAGCAAACCCTCTGAACATATGGAGATGATGCTTAACCTGCTGGGTGCTGAAGAACCTAACTTCCTCTTCATGGAGCTGTTCCTCCAACACATGCCACCGCAGGTCTGGACGGCGCTCGCGGGCACGAAGATTACTGAGCCACGCGCGTTGGCGGAGGAAGCCGACCGTTTTTTCCTGGCTGCTCAGAGTTTTGCACCCGAAGTGCTAGCCCCAACACGCAGTGCCTACCCACCGGACAGGGACAGGCTGACCAACAGAGCCCCAGTAGCCGCCGATGGCAGTGCCAGCAATGGTATGTGCTATTTCCACGCACGTTTCGGCGCTAAGGCAAAGAGGTGCCGGTCCCCGTGCAACTTCAAGCCGACGGGAAACGCCAAGGCTTGCGCTCTTTAGTGGCCGTGAGTGCAGGCACGTCAACCCGGCTATTGTTCATCAGGGACACCCTCTCCGGCCGCGAGTTTCTTTGCGACACCGGGGCTCAGAGGAGCGTCCTGCCGGCTACGGTGGAGGACACCGCCCCGGGCGTCCATGGTCCACAGTTGAGGTCCGCTAACGACACACCCATCCGCACGTATGGCACAAAGACCGCAGACCTGTGCTTTGGAGGCCAGCGATTCAGGTGGGATTTTGTCACGGCCGACATCTCCTTTCCCCTCCTCGGCGCGGATTTCCTTTGTGCGCACAATCTGCTGGTAGACGTGAAAAACAACCGCCTGGTGGACGCACGGACGTTCTCATCGTTTGAATGTGCCCGCAGTCGGGCGGCTTACGGCGGACTCTCCAGCTCCCTCTCAGAGGGGGACGAATATCAACGCCTGCTCAGGGAGTTCCCCGGTATAACCCGACCTACCTTTTCCGCGGTCACGGCGAAACATGGTGTAGAGCATCATATAGACACCAAGGGCCCGCCCGTCTACGCTAGGGCCCGACGACTCAACCCCGACAGGCTGAAAGTCGCTAAGTCGGAGTTCGCCAACATGGAGCGCCTGGGCATCATCCGCCGCTCGGACAGCCCCTGGGCCTCACCACTCCACATCGTTCCCAAGCCAGACGGCGGGTGGCGACCTTGTGGGGATTACCGCCGCCTGAACGACGCCACCACGCCCGACCGCTACCCAATCCCGCACATCCAGGACTTCTCAGCACACCTGGCGGGCAAGCGGGTCTTCTCGAAGGTGGACCTGGTGCGCGGTTATCACCAGGTGCCGGTGCATCCCTCGGACATCGCAAAGACAGCGGTGGTGACGCCGTTCGGGTTGTTCGAGTTCCTGCGTATGCCGTTCGGGCTCAGGAACGCGGCTCAGACCTTTCAGCGGTTAATGGACTCGGCGCTCAGGGAGATGCCCTTCGTTTTCGTGTATTTGGACGACATCCTGGTCGCCAGCTCCTCCGAAAAGGAGCACCAGGGTCACCTACGCGACCTCTTCAGGAGGCTCGACCAGCACGGGCTGATCGTCAACCCGGCGAAGTGCCTGTTCGGGTTGTCCTCCATCCACTTCCTGGGGCACCTCATCAACAAGGAGGGGGCCGCCCCTCTTCCGTCGAAGGTGGAGGCGATTTCGGCTTTCCCCCGCCCACACACCGCTCGGGCGCTCCGGGAATTCCTGGGGATGGTGACTTTTTACCACCGGTTCATCCGCCAGGCGGCTCACGTCATGCGCCCACTGTACGGGGCTCTCAAGGACAAGTCCCCTAACCAGGCTGTCGACTGGACGGCGGAGAGGGAGAAGGCGTTCGAGGCCACGAAGGCCGCCTTGGGCGAGGCCGCCATGTTGGCCCATCCGTCGCATGATGCCCCCATCGCCATCACCACCGACGCGTCTGACTACGCCGTCGGCGCGGTGCACGAGCAATGGGTCGATGGTGCCTGGCAGCCCCTCCCCCTTTTCAGTCGCCAGTTGACCCCAGGGAGCGCAAATACAGCGCTTTCGACAGAGAACTCCTTGGACTCTGGCTGGCGATCCGCCATTTCCGATTCCTCCTGGAAGGGCGGGAGTTTGCGGCTTTCGTGGATCACAAGCCTCTGACGTTCTGCATGTCCAAGGTGGCGGAGCCGTGGTCGGCCCGCCAGCAGCGTCAGCTGGCGTACATCTCCGAGTACACCACGGACATCCGACACATTGCTGGCAAGTCTAACGTGGTCGCAGACTGCCTCTCGAGAACGGTCATCGGGGCCGTCCAACTGGGCCTGGATTACGTCCGCATGAGCGTGGACCAGGCCTCCGACCATGGGGTCCAGGCCCTGAGGGATTCGGACACAGGATTGCGCCTGGAGGAGGTCGCGGTTGACGGCTCGGACGTGAGGCTATGGTGCGACGTCTCCACAGGCCAGCCTCGACCGCTGGTCCCGTTGTCCTGGCGCCGGCCCGTTTTTGAGGCGTTGCATGGCCTTTCCCACCCCGGCAGGAAGCCGTCTGTGAAATTGGTTTCCCAGAAGTTTGTATGGCAGGGACTGAGAAAGGACGTTGGTGCGTGGGTCAGCTCTTGCGTTGACTGTCAACGATCCAAAGTGCACCGCCATATTAAGGCCCCCCTTGGAGAGTTTACCGTTCCCGAAAGGAGGTTCGACCACGTCAACGTCGACCTGGTGGGACCGCTTCCCTCCTCTCACGGGTTCACCTACCTCTTCACCATGGTCGACAGGACGACCCGCTGGCCTGAAGCTGTTCCCCTCTCCTCGACGTCAGCTTCCGACGTGGCACGCGCGTTCATCGGCACTTGGGTCACGCGCTTTGGGACTCCTTCAGACCTCTCCTCGGACCGGGGCTCGCAGTTCACCTCGGAACTCTGGAACGCGGTGGCTGAGGGGTTGGGGGTCAAGCTGCACCGCACTACCGCCTATCATCCCCAGGCGAACGGCTTGTGCGAACGTTTCCACCGTTCCATGAAGGCAGCCCTACGGGCCAGCTTGAGGGACGGCGACTGGGTGGATAGGCTGCCATGGGTGATGCTCGGCCTCAGGTGCGCTAAGGAGGACCTGCGGTCCTCTTCGGCGGAGCTGGTCTACGGGCAGACCCTACGAGTGCCAGGCGATTTTATTCCCGACGCTCGGTCCCTTGGTCGGCGGCCAAACAACGTTCCTCCCTACTGGAAACCGCTAGGGTTTTCGCGCCTGTTCCCACATCGCAACACGGCACTCCCACTTTCCGCATGCCCCCTGATCTGAGCACGGTGGACTATGTTTTCATTCGCCACGACGCCCACCGTGGTCCCCTACGCCCTCCTTACGATGGCCCGTTCAGGGTTTTGAGCCATGGAGACAAGTGCCTGGTGGTGGACGTCGGGGGTAGGCCTGAGACCGTTTCCTGGGATAGGGTTAAGCCGGCTAACGTGGACATTTCCAGACCGGTGGAGTTGGCGCAACCCCCACGCCGGGGACGTCCGCCTGCGCCGCGCCCCGCGCTGCCCGTTGAGACTCCAGCGACCTTGTTGACCCCCGGGACCTCCGGGGTAGCGGACGGCGCCGACGTGCCTGCTGCTTCCTCTCCCTCGGCCCCTGTCATCCGCTCGAGACGGGGTCGGGTCGTCGCCCCTTTCCGTCACGAGGACTTTGACTATGGGTGAATTCTGGGGGGGCTTGTGTGGTGGATAACATAATTCACCCACGGAACTATGGGTGGGGGGAGTGTTTAGCACGGACCCGTTTAGCGGACGGAACGACCGTCCAGTTCAGTCCGGTTTTGACTTGAGGAATGAACGTCTTTTGGTATTGTGTTCATTAAAGCTTTGTGCTGGATACTCCGCCTCCGACTCCCGTCTCTCGGCACTACAATATATATAAATATATGAATATTTATATAAGTATATATATGTATGTGTATATATATATATATATATATCATAAATCCTTCCACCCCTTCCGTGGGATTCACAAATCACACTGCTCACTTATATTATACAGTAAACAGCCGTGCGCACACCAGGAAAAACATGCCCCACGTGTTGTCGGACTGGAGAGCTGGCTGCGTCAAGCTCACAGAGGAATTATTTGTTTTCCGCAATTTAAGAATCTTGCCTTCAGAATAAATGTACACTTGTCTAATTACACTTATTGAAGGCGTTTATTAGTTATAAAAATAGTAAAAAAGACAACATTAAATATATTTTACTTCGTATACTTTGTCATTGTACGGTATATACGTTGTGCTTGTTTAACAGTAATTGTAATAATCGTTGAAGAAGCCTGCATTTTGAAAGCTTATACCGGAAGTAGTTTGGTTCATGGTGAGATACTGGCCAGGAGTTTCATGCGGTAGCGTGAGGTTTATTGCAGCACGGATTCAGTAGCACCAACAAACAGGTATTGCTTTGAACAAAGTCATTATTACTTTAAATAGTGTTTATGGAACTCACTGGAGAGGAGTCTCTGGCACCAAGCCAGTGGACGACCGTTCAACCGCAACTTAGTAACACTAATACACTTCCAACGGTGTCAGCCGTGTTGGCTAGTTAGCCGACTGGTGCTAACGAGGATGTGAATTAGCGCACGTTAACGTTAATATTAATCGTTTCTTTCGCTTTAGTTCCTACTCTGGTTTTATTCTGCTCGTCAACTCCCTGTTTCTGGTTTGTGACTTTGTACGTAACTGTTAAGAGTAAAATTGTCTTCAATGCTGACCAACGTGAGGTCTGAAATACATGGAGACAATTGTTTAGTGTACCCTTTGATCATTTTTAGGAACGGAAGATCAACACGTTTCACATTACTTCATACATCGAGAAGTAGCTATGTCCAAACTCCAGGTGAACAGTGCACGTATTCTAGCATTAAACGAGTCATTTAAAGTTAAACCAAGCCCCTTCTATCCAAATACATAATGGTAGAGTTGAAGAAGTAATGAAATGGAGTCAAACCCAAGGCTGTTTTGTGGATCCTTTAATGCCATGTGTTATCTGAAGACTGACCTCAGAGATGTTAAACGTGTGTTTGCTTCAGATGGATGAACATGTCCCCGAGGAGGATGGACAGACTGTACCAGTGCACAAGGAGGAGGAAGAGATGGATGTTACCGTGACATCACAGCTAGAGAATCTCATCGTAACGCTCGCTGACGCAGACGCATCACCAAGTACAGAAACCCCTCCAGAGGAAAAAGCAGATGTGGATCCAAACTCGACAGCAGTGGTGCTTTCCTCAGACGCTGTGTGTGAGACGAAGGACTGTGAGGACGAGGACAGGTATTCACACAGGCGGCTTGTTGGCTATGTAGTTGGACTGAATATTCTGGATCCAGTGCAGGAAAAGACAGCATACCTGACTAGTGCTTTTCCTCTTCTCTCCCCAGTGACAGCTCTTCATCTTCTTCCTCCTCTTCTTCATCCTCATCTGCTCCCTCTGCCCGTGTATTTGAGGATGATGACGATGAGGGTTTCAGCCAACCAGCCCCCATCAAAACCAGAGATGAAGTCCTGCTCGAGGTCAGTCTAAGATTGCGTGTTCCAAGAGTCCCACAGAGGATACTCCAGTGTGTGCTGGAGTTCCTGTCACGCCCCCCCCCCCCCCCCCCCATGTTGAAGAGGACAGAGGAGTGTTGTGAGGGTCTTCTCTGTGGATTGATTGGGTAGATAAATGGCAATGGAACAGTAATGCCCCACATTGTTTTACCTGCTATTCCACTATATAGGTTACAAATGGGGCTGTATTCAGATATTTTTCTGTGAAACAGCGTTCCTCACACAACAACATTAAATAATGTTAACACAACTTTGTCTGAAATATAATAGTCTAAATCAAGAACGACATGATCAAAGCAAGTCATGTTGTAAATCTGACCAGATATCTTATTATCGTTATTATTATGATGATCATTACCAAGTATTGATGATTGATACAGTATGAAATGACAGGGAAGCAGACATAACATGAAATTCACCCCAAAAATGTGTTTGGTGATTTACTACTCAATATTTGAATATGATTTCCTGGAATCCTGTGTTTGTAAAAAACATAAGATCAGAAAGATGGTTATGGCAGGTGTGGCAGTTTTCATTGACTGTAGTTTGCCTTATTGACACTGAAAATCATCAGCTGTAGCTTTTTACTAAAGTTAAAGTAACATTATGCAACAATTGTACCTTAAAATAACAGCTTGAAAAAAATTGTGCCGCTACAATGACTTTTAATATGGCGATTTGCGCCTCCGCCATTGCCATCGGGGGTCTGTGGGGAAATAACTCCACTATGTAGGATTCTGGAGCCGCCCGATCCGGGGCGGATGTACTTCGACCTGCTTTCTGGCAATGATTACGCAATGTCATATAGTGCCAGTCCACGCTCGCAGCTCCAGTATAAGGGCGAAGCAAGCGAAGTCTCTTGTAATGAATTACACGTTCCAATGTAAATTATGAAAATGTAGCTTTTTGGTGTTGTCAACAATATTGTATTCGATCACACGTACTCCACATTCAAACATTTAGAAAACAACGTATATAGGCTGAAAACACGATCGGTATTTCATCTAAACTAAATGTTGTCATTCTTTTGGTTATGTTAGCATTCATCTCCGATATCACAATGAATAAAACTATGCAGTCATATTTATGTAAAATCTTTGAATATTCTTAGCTTATCGGTTGACATCATTTCTTGGTTTCTGACTTTGTCTGGTCATCAATACAAGTGTATGCGAGGCTGCATCTATCGTAACTGGGTATTTACGACACTGAAGTAAACGTTAAATACTGAAGGGGGCGCTCCAAGGGAAAAACTCCATTATGGGGCTTTAAGAGTAGAAGAGGTTTAATATGAAGCCGATGCAGGATTGGCCTATAAAGCCAGCTGGTGTTGCTTATGTCATTGCATCAATGTTTGCAAGGAGTCCAGCACTGCAGGACACTGGTGTGGTCGTACTTCCCCATCTCCACACGCCGTGTTCAGTTCTCATTTGTGAGGAGGAGACGCAACCCCCAACGAGTCACAGAATGCAAAAGCATCTTATGAGACAACTTATCGTACACTTTCCCCCCCATTGTGTTCTACACCCGACGGTCAAATGGACCGTTTATACCATCGGACCAAAAGCTGACGCTGTGTTTGTGTAGGAGCTGCCACCAGTGGAGGAGGTGTCTGTGTCGTTACCAGAAGATGCAGAACTGCAACCTTTAGGAATGGTCTCCAGTATTATACAGCAGCTTGGTAAATCATAAATCATGCTACAATGATACTGCAACTTTCTAACAGACTGGAAAAAAAGTGTTCTGATGTTCATAATAGTATACTTGAAGTGCTTTTTTTTCTTTTGCAGTTGTGATCCAGTCTCTGAAAGACACACCCGCTCTGACTGATGACAGCATCATCTTTTCATCTGATAGGCTGGCTCTGGGCAAGGTTAGGACCAGCAGAGGCTTTACCTCTGTCTACTTCTCTATCATGTCCTCAGTATGTTTGTGTTCTGTTGGTTCCTACGTGGTCATATTCTCGTGTTTATGTGTTGCAGGTGTTTGAGGTATTTGGTCCAGTGTTCAGTCCGCTGTATATTTTGCGTTTTAATTCTTTGGACCACATAAGAAGCAAGGGGCTGATGGAGGGACAGACAGTTTATTACACACCAGACATCAAAGAGTACACAAATTACATCCTCACACAACAGCTCAAAGTGTAAGTACATGCACACACAGTATGTGGAGCACATTAAAGCAAGATCAATATCATGATTGGTTATTTTTCCTTCAGTTTCAGTGGATCTGATGCATCCTGGAAGAATGACCAAGAACCACCAATGGAGGTAAGCACAGAGCCTAGAATGATAATCAGCATGTTGATTTAAAGCTGCAGAAGTTAACTTAAATTATTACAGCTGTTTGTCATATTTGCTGAAACACTGTATCCTACTATGAGACATGTAATCTGGGACGAAATCAGGTTTCTTTGGCTCCCCCTAGTCCTCCGCATGGTATTTATAAGATTACACCACGCTTGAAGAAAGATAAACAACCAATCGGAATTGAGGAATCTCTTGGCCATTGTCATCGCTCAGGCTGGTTAGTTAACTTGTCTGACTCCAGAGTATTAAAAGCTTCTTTTTTTTAAAGGGTCGTAACCCTGTAGACAATTTAATTTGCCTGCAAAACGTTTACACAAATGTAGATCTTTTTAACTCGTCCGGTTTCAAAATCATTTAAAGACTAAGTGGCCTTTGTGAAATCCTCCTCTAAGTAGTGCTTTGATCAGTGAACTATCTGAGACCCTATTGTCTGAATAGTTCTGATCACACGTAGTACGTGCACATCGACCGACCGACACAAACGACTAAAGTTGGTGGTTTTGCCAACCTAGAAACAAGTTAGAGAATAAGAATTATTTAACTAATGTTATGCAAGAAAAAAAATCGAATTAATCGTCAATATAGCGATCACATAACGCAAAACAAGAAATATGGTCAACATGTATAAAAGAAGCTTACATTGAGCTGGTCAAAATAGGTGCAGCCCAACAGATTAGCTGGTTGGTGTGGTTAGGGTACTTATAATGTAATAAATATATAGCTGTTTCATGCTTTATACAAGCACTTGAATGCCCCTTGACAGCCTCATGCTCCAGGGCCGCTGTGGGCTCAAATGATGTGAGGACCGTGTTGCCTGAAATGAGATGAGGCAGCAGGAAGCACTGAACCCGGAGCAGGAGAGCTTCTCCGAGGACGAGCTCATTGTCCCATCTTGACCACCGTGGGAGCGTTTTTAAAAACGCTGATATATCGGTTTGCTTTTCATGCGACATAATGGAGACTCTCTGCCGGCTGGTGGGGGTGTGCTCACCTGTGCGTGCACGTGTCTGTGTGCATGGGGGCGGAGCTCCGCCTCACACGATACCGAGAGCCACGGAGAAGTGTAAACGCCACCATGTGTAGATCCGATCAATAACATACGGCCGTTTAGTTTAATAAGAGAACAAAGGCCTGTTCTTTAGGAAAGGGTACCTTAAATTACTTCTATTGTAATCTGGCGCTATAGAGGAAATTTCAGGGGGCCGGGGGGTGATTCAGGGGGGCGGGCCTTTGAGCGTTGCGTCGGCTTCACGACAGCGAATATAAACGGTGTTTAGAGAGTCCTCGCCGCTGATTGGTTGCTTTTCTTTGACCATGGCAGAATCCTGCAGATGCCACCAATCATACTATGAGGAGGCAGAGAAGCTACAGATTATTTCTCATGTTCTCCTCTCAGGATGAAGTAACAGATCCAGATTATGTGTTTTGAAGATGAAAACAAGTAAATGTTTGTCGCTGGAAAAGTTTCTAACTCCTTTTACTTTGAACTTGTGTCGCGTTTCCACCACACTCCAAATGATTGCTCAGTTTTGTTCATCACGAGACTCGCTCTGTTTCCAGGCTTTAGATTACAGTGATGATGAGAAGGAACATGACGCTAAGAAGAAAAGGAAAAACTCCAGAAAGAAGAGGGATGGCAACAATGCAGGCAAGTGCACACAGACGGGAAGTTTATTCTCTGGCATCATGAGGACGGCAGCTGACGTGTTTGGCTGTATGGTGTCACGACCTGAGAGTGGTGACATTAATAAGTCTTACTCTGCTTCATCGATGATTTTCCTCTCTCCAGATACTCCTGTCCACGTTGCCCAGAACACCTCGCTGCAGCAGCATAATGTCAGGGGTTTCCCACCAAGACACGCAGGACCTCCGCTCGGGCACCAGAACTCGAGGAATCAACAACCAATGTTCAGCCACCCTCCACCCAGACACCCACCACCCAGACACACTAATGTCCATCCAATGTACCTCTCCCCTCCCTGCCCTTACCCTCCTCCACCATCTCACTTTTTCCCCCCACCAAACTTCCCTCTGTATCCCCCCCCACCTCCCTCATTTTTCAACCCGTCTTTTTCCTATCCTCTCTGGCCACAGAACTCTGTCCCCTTCTCTGACCTCCCTCCTCCTCCCCCACCCCCACCCCCTCCCCCTCCCCCTCCTCAGTGATGTGTTGCTGGGGAGTTGGGTCATCTTGTTGAAAGATGATGTCAGACTGAAAGAATCCTCCATGTGGATCAATCACGTGGGTTCTGGTTAACGGTGTTCGTGAGGCTTTACGATCACAGAGTACAACGTGGTGACAGCGGGACGGAGCTCAGTGATGTGCCGTCACCACACATATTCTGCCACTGCAGTGGCTTTAGGTTCAAAACATGTTAAAAACTGTTAGTTATGTAATTTTTCCCACCGCCATTTGTTTACCAACTCGACTTCCTGAAGAGCCTTTACCCGTATGTGTGTGTGACATGTTTGTTTTGATTTCCCCACTAAACACAAGTTGAGAATTGTTTTCTTTTCTTACTCACCTGGAGAAAAATAACTTTGATCTAAACGGACACCGAACCAATCGTCAGTGGCTTTCTGATCCTTTTGTGATTTTAATGAGCCAGCTGGACTTGATTTGCAGGGTTTATAAGTTGAAAGTTACATATTTTTAACATATAATCACCTGAAATTCTGAATAATTGTTGCACCTCCGTGTTTCTACCGTAGCCCAGAACACACACACACACACACACACACAATTAGAAAGCAGGTTTGTGATGTTCTTATTCCAGACTGGCTGTTTGGGCAGTGAGTTCTGGGTTCAGATCTGCTGGTTCGGACCTTTCTACATGTTCCTGCTTTGCCTTCAGATTCTCCGGCTTCCTCCCACTGTCCAAAAAAACTAAACATGCAGCGAAGCTTAATGGGTGACTAAGTTTCCTGTAAGTGAGAAGATCATTTGATTAAGAAGTAACCGCATGGTCATTATCACTGTTTACGAACCCTGTTTTCTGCGACACACACCAGAGAAACTGGAACGAAATACTCGTCTCCTGGAAATATGGGAGTAAAATAGGCTGTTGCCCATCTGAATAGTTTTCCTGCTTTCAAAAAGTGTATCGGTCAGCTGGGGTCAGCTCCGGCCTTAAAGGAGGAGCCCTGGTGGATGGGGTTGTCCTGTAGATGTTGCACTCAAATCAGAGTTGAGTGGAAAAGACATTTAATGTCTAAATAATACACGGAACATTCTCCTGTTGAATTCGACACTCTTCTCTAGATCTGTGTGTTCTGGTCTCCGCAGTTGGTTTACGGTCTGAATGATGTTCAGTTGCAGCTAAATGGTTTAGGAGTTCATTTTCTGTGGCGTTGGTTGGAACTAATTATTTTTAATTGTGTGATATTGTATATGCATTGTATATATTTTTGTACCAGAATGCTCTCTACATGTAATTGTTTTCCCCATTTACTGAGCTGCGTCGGTAGAAATCTAAATAAATGACTGCCGACACCACATGTCTGTAACCCTGTTGTGTAAAGCTGCTGCTCTTCCACAACCTTTTCTCCAGAAGACGTTGAGTCAAACTGAATAAAAGGGTGAACATTCTAAATAAACATTTTAAAGATCATTTTTCTTTCTTTTTTTTAAAGGAATGAAATTGAAAATATTCTTACACTGATTTTCTCCGAAGAAAACAAAAAAGCTAAAGAACCGGCAGGAAAAGGTGTCTTTTGACTTTTAGATTTGTGAAAACCGGAACTGCAAATATATATATATATATATATATATAGAGTCCTGTGTAGTTGGAGCAGGGGGATTATCCGCCTCTGGTGCTTTGACTTGAGTGTTCCTTTCATTAATTTGTGTCAACTTTTTGGAAGCACAATGTTAAATTGCTGTCGTACCCTTTTACTGCTAGTATCTTTCTGTAATGTTGACAAATGTTCTTCTTTGCTCTTTAATGTCGCAGTGGTATTTGGGATTTTACCTGTAATAATTGTGTTTCTGACTGACGCACAAGCAACATTCAATTCAATTCAGTTTATTTTGTGTAGCCCAAAATCAAAAATTACAAATTTGCCTCAGAGTGCTTTACAATCTATACACATACGACATCCCTGTCCCAGGACCTATCAGATCAGGAAAAATGTCATGTGGACAAATGAACAGCGTTACAGAGTTACAACACATTCAATGACGAATAATGAGTAGTAGACATGGACCACCATCCAGACCTCCACAATCCATGACGCAGGGAGATCAGTCGGGGTGCAGGGCCACGGAGGCAGGAGGCATCTCGAAAGAGGCGGGACCAATGAGGAGAGGCCTTTGAGGCAGTAGGAGGCCAGGTCAGGGGCTGGATGCAGGGAACACGGGCAAGGAGTCAGAACATGAACATAGACCAGAGCACGAGTTTACCAGCATCCAAAGCTACTGGATCATCATGGAGTGTTACCTCCTTCCTCTCCTCATTCCCCTGAATACACATTACATTTTCTTCTTAACCCTTGTGTTGCCTTAGGGTCATTTTGACCCGAACCAATATTACACCCTCCCCCCGCTTTAGGATTAATTTGACCCCATTCAATGTTTAATGTCGGTTTTCTTTCGGTAGTCAACAAACAAACATAAAGTGCCTCACACTTAAACTTGGAAAACAATATTAATTCTAATAATTTTCTGGAGGTTTTAATTGCTGGCGTCAAATTGAACCCAAAGGGTAAAATATGTTAGTAAATATAAAGTTAACAGGAGGGTGAAACATTGAATCGGGTCAAAATGACCCAAAGGCGGGGGGAGGGTGTAATATTGATTCGGGTCAAAATGACCCTAAGGCAACACAAGGGTTAAGTGTCGCTCTATCTCCTTCCATCAGTCCAACCCGTCTCACCTCTAACTCTGCTCCTGTGCTTCACCATCCCGCCTCTGAATCAGCAGTCTGGTGTAACTGGAGACTGAAGCTGGGACTTGTGAGCCAGTAATTCCTACCATCCTGTAAAAGAGGGCTAACCCTGGATGCTACCTGCCTGATTTCAATTATATATGAATTTCAATAGAGTATGGTCATTGTGTTGTATATGTTGTACTGTAATCCAGAAGCTGATCCACATGACACAGCTTGACCGTGTTTGTAGGGTGCAGCGCAACATATTAGATTTGCCATGCTGTTAATGTAGACGCGTTTCATTTGTCCGTGATTTATTTCTTTAGGTATGCATTTCTGACAGTTATGGGGTGTAATTAAGATGCTTCAGTGTGTATGTGTGATACAGAGTAGGGGCTAATGTTGGATGTGAAATGCCAGAGAGGGTGGAGGCAACAAGAGAGGGAGCAAGGTGACTTTCAATGTGTGCTTGGCCGGCTGCACACGGAGCAGTGTTCAGACACAAGAATTCAAAGTGTAGTTGCTTTGTTGGGACTTTCTAAATGGTGGAAGCAAACCTTTGAAGGTCTCACATTTTGGATTCCTCCTGTCTTTTTCGCTTTTCAGTCTTTTATTTCAAAGGTCCTGAGATGCAGAAGTTCAGCAAGAAGAAGCGAGTTCAGAGGAGCAACACTAACCTCACAAAAGCAACTCATCAGTGAGTAACAGGGTGAGGAGAGAAGGTCAAGCGTCAGTGAGAGGAGATCCACTTCAGTTGATAACTCTTGTAGGTCTAATGTTTGAAAAGAAGCATTTATCTGGATGCTGTGTTGTGTATTGGTTGCTCTTCTTACAATTATGTGATGAAATAGAAAGCCATTTAACAGCCTATTCTACAGATCAGTGAATAGATGTAATGATCAGTGAGACCATTGCTCGTTTTATTCACCTTCTAATCCACGACTGCATGTAGTTCTCGTGCAGTTTTGAGAATTACAATTTCAAAAAATCAATTTTCATGAATGAGTATGATATAAACTAATATGAAGAGATCAAGTTCCCTCAAAGAAATTAATTTGTGGGAAATCATGGAGTCAAAATTATTCCAAGTAAAATCACTACAACTAATGCTACAATTATATTGGGCAAGAATGAAAACACAATTTAAAAAGTTTCCAGGAATTTAAATTCACCAACTAAAAGAAGCATAGTGAGCCTTTAAAGTCCCTGTTTTTAAATCAGCACAATTAGATATAAATCCAGTAAATCAATAGCCTTGACTAATATTCCAAATATTGTCAGTTTGTGTTTTGTATGCAGCTACTGTAAGTGTTAATGGATGTGAAAAAAGTGAGTTATTTGACTTATTACAAACAAAAGTTTGTTGTGTTCTGCTGCATCATTTCCATGTTCTTTCAGGGAAGAATCATTTTTCATTTAGTGTAGACAGCTGTGATCTTTCAGGGCTCATCCCATGGGCCTCTGCTTGTCATCATGCTTTTAAATTCTCTCACTCTCTCTCACTCACACACACACACACACACACACACACACACACACAGACACACACACACACAGTGTTTGTCTGCAGTAGTTAAACATATGTATCACTTAAAGAAGCAGGGATGCTAATGTCACCTCTGTCACATTTGTAATATTTAGAGAAGAAGTTGTTTACGAGAACATCATTTCATGAGAATAAAGTCATAAAGTTTCAAGAAAATAGTCGTAATGTCCCTGAACAAGCTCTGCATTCCTTCTTACAACATTTAACAAGTCAAAATAAGTGTAGTCTACAGTCGCCTTTAGGCTGTCAAGAAATGCCAAGATAATGTGAGGAAAGCATGCGCATGTCTTGAAGTAACCTATTCTACAGTGTTGTTTCTCATCATATTACGACTTAATGCCAGACAATTATATACATCACATTACATTATTGTATTTTTCTAACAGTGGAACTAATACTCTGTCGTAGTGAACAGACAGACTAGAATTCTGCCTTTCTCTCGCTTATGTGCATCTGTATTGGAGCAGCTCTTTACTCCCCCTGCATGTGTCGAAGGGTTCTTCTTTTTTATTTATTTAATCATGTTTCATGGCAGATTGCAGTCGTTGCTTTTAAGGTTGCATACTGAGGCATTGTTGCGCCAATGAAACATGTCATTGAATTTAATATTTAGTTTTTACACATTTTGTCAATTAACTGGTCACTTGTTCACAACGTGGTGAGTGTTTTAACAATGGGATGCTTTTAAAAGTTGTCATTCCAGGATTTAAAAATCTGGATTTATGGTTAATACCTATTTAAAAAATGCCTGGACTTATTGGTTCTATGTGATCAAATGGAATGCAATGTCCAGCAGTTCATGATGAAGTTATGGTGTGCAGAATACTTCTTCTTCTTTGACACACCTGCTGGTGTTGCCTAGATGACCACCTTGTTCATCTATGTCTAAAACGGTCTGGTCAGGACCTTCTATTGATCATCATCAACTTGTAAAACACATAAACCAGTACGATGCTAACATTTTGATTGATTAGAAATGTCTGGTTCGGCGTTCGGTTGTAAATAGCTTCACCCTGTTGTGTCATCATAAAATGCAAGATGACTTCAAAACTGAAGTCCACAAACCAGTAAGGGACCTCATGGTGACTCCGTCCACTTCCTTTATACAATCTATGGTCGTGCCCCATGACTGCCATGGAGCGAGACCTTGTCTCAGCCTTCAGTCTGTAGCCTTGGCAGTATGCAGATCCACTGTACACCTCTAAGGCAACACTTCATCGAGATGATCAAATGAAGTCATTCATATGACTCAACACAGGAATGCTGCCTGGGTGTAAAACAAGTATTAAGTGGGAACATGAGGACTAAACCACAGTGTGCGGTCCATTCTGAGCTGGACTAAATATGTCCAAGCAATGTCAGCCTGCAGTCCAAACTCATCAAACACTTGGAGTCACTTCTGAGAGTAACACTGAAAATACTTTGAAATAAAATACCCTTTAAAAATGGGACTCTTGGAAGTAAAAAGTCTATTTTTAAGTTTGATTCATAGAGATGAAGTCAAACACAGAATGTGCATATGTCATCATAGTGTGACCCTCGTGTGTGTGTGTGTCTATTAGTGTGTGCCTGTGTCCATGTGTGAGAGACAGACAGAAACTCAAGCTTAGTCCCAACTGACATAAAGTTATTTGTACATCAACATGAATAACTGTTTTTTTCTTCGTCTTTTAATCTCTCCCTCACTCTCACAAACACAAAATTAATATATGTATACACCAACAAACATAGACACAGTATTTCATGTGGATGTTGTACCCATAAGGACAGTCCCCACTATATGATTCTTGTCCCCACACGACTGGTAAAACACACACAAACACACTCTCTCTCTCACACACACACACACACACACACACACACAGGGCAGTGGCTAGTTGCTAATAAAGTTCAACCCCTGACATTCAGGTCAAGAGGAGCCAGCAGTGTAAACTTATTACAGAAACAGATGACCACATTGCAGCCGTTTAATTACATTCTGTTTTTCCATCTCATATTTCTTGCTCATATAAAATGCAGATTATATAAATACACATTAGTGAGTTATTTTGGCATATTGCCAACACAATTCCTCATGTCTTTTAAATGCCTTAGGACCCGGACAGTGAAATTCATCTGCACGTCTTTGAGGGACATGTTACCGGTAACATGCTAGCAAGCTGGGACATGCCAGTCAGAATGGCCCTTCAAGATATACTAGATGAATACTGCCAATTACAAAGCTAGTTTGGCTAATAGGTTGCAACTTGAAGGTTTTTTTTTTACATTGAATGTAGACGGGTGGACCATCGACTCCTGTCAGTATAAATGAGAGATCTTTAAAACAGGGCACCTCCAACTGCAAAACAATCAGTCTCCCCTTGCAGGCTAATAGCAGCCACACAGGCTATTTGTGTGTGCGCGTGTGAGGGGGTGTATGTGTGTGTGTGTGTGTTTGTGTGGGGGTGTTTGTGTGCGTGCATGCATGTGTGCGTGTGTGTGTGGGTGTGGTGGGGTGCGCGCGTGTGCCTGTCTGTATACAGTTGATCTGGCATCCTACTCGACCTATCAGCTGTTTCGGAATACAGATTTGGAATTGTTCTCTCATGATTTGCACACCTGGGTAAGATAATGTAGGAGAGCTAGTTAGCTGGCAAGTCAGGGGACCATGCAAGGTGACACATGTCTATTGGGATTTAGACAAATTCACATTTACACACATTCACGGCAATGGCCCGTCCTTCTGGTGTGCCGCCCAAGTACACTTTGACTTGCATCTGATTCTGAAGGGATTCTAAATGGTATGGTTATCCATTCAGATTCGTCATCTTCAATGCCAGTAACCAGCTAATTTCTCAATCTGAACCAACTGGGGACACAGATATTATTTATCATAGTGCATGTATCAGCGCTGTCATTTTTCTTTTTCTGTTCATCCTCCTGTCTAGTATTGAACTATTTTGTTCCTGTTTATTGTGGATCAGCCCATTAGAGTGATATATTCTATGGGTTGAGTGGAGCCCCACCCACTGGCAGCGGAACAAGTGTGGTTTCAATGGCACTGAGTAACTGAGAAATTGATATCATGGATTAATGCGTGAATAAAAAAAACATATTTGCTGATGTTATTTAGTATTATTCTACTATTTAAACCCCTCTTAATGTCCTCTAGATTGCCATACACCTTTTGTGTTCTGGGGTCAAAAATGACCCCACCTGGTTTGACTGCCACTAGCATCTAGTATATTCAATAAATTCTGTTTTACACCTTTAGACTTACTTACCACACCATTACCGCACATTGTTCCCTTCTTTTTGGAATTTAGGGCCAGTATACCTTGTTTACATAAAAGTATACCCTGTTTTGTTCTTGAAAATAAATGCATGCAAGGTAGAGAGTAATGGTGTAATCTTCAGATGCATTTTTGGCATATTTCTGATGTTTTGAGATTGCTCTGGCGAGGGAGAGTTGGAGCAGAACTGCTGGATCTCCATAACCAATCTGGCAATCATCAGAAGCAGACTTCTCCGTTTTTTGGGGTGATAGGGCACTGGAGCATGGGTTAGTGAAGGCAAACTTGGACAAGAACCGAGCCCCGTCTCTTTGGACACCAGTGCAGGGGGAGGCTCAGGCTCATTCCTCCGTACTGTTCCACCATACAGCTTTCTTTTCAGCGGCTGCAGGCCGAGGGCATGTGAAGTAAAGAAGTTGTCACAGGTGACGCTTTCCCCTGGAGACCTTCTGTCACTTGCATGCTCTGATTGTTTTGTGCACCAGGAGATTTGCCAATCTGTACTTGCATGTTCCATGCATAGCTGGACTGGGCATTGCATGCTGCCCGTACATTCATCACCTATTTCCCTGGTCTACTCGAGATGTAGTTTGAATCGCGCTCTTCCACAGTCACATCCGTGCCCGCATTGTCCATCCACAGCCGGAGAGACACCGACTTGTCCCATAAGTCTCCGTTTTTTTCCATGCACTGTGACTTCTCTTTTGTCTTTGTTATCAAATCTAATCCCTTTTGAGATTTTAGGAGACATCTTAAGTATTATGATAACACTCGGCATGCCATAAACTAGCTGCAGCTTCTTTACTGGATCAGTACAGGCCAGCGAGAATCAACAAACCCACGCCTGCAGGTCCATTGGATCCATCTTTCTCCAAATGTCACCGATCTGTGTTTGTCATGTTTAGCACCACCCATTTAATAGGCTTGGGCAGAAACAGGTCAAAAGTGGAATGTATGTCATCAATACGAGACCTTGAATATGTGGTTGGACCATGGTGGCTTGTCTCTCTCTCTCATCTCTCTCGGTCACAGGGAGGGATGGAAGACCACATCAATGTTTCAGAAAAACTTCATCGATTTTTTGATGGTCCACATGTAAAAGATATTACTGGACCGTGACTTTAAGATTAGTATAGGTCATGATGAATGTAATTTAATTTAATGTTCTACTGTGTATCTGATACAATTGAGGGAGAATATACCAACATCTGCTAGGTTAAAAACAAACACACATAGGAGGTCACATGGAAATGCACATGTAACACATATTTCCTTGATTTTCACATTTCATACTATATTTATTTATATATATATATATATATATATATATATATATATATATAATGTTTTGAATAATACATAAAATGTAAGAAAAGCAATTTTTCTACTGCTCAACATTTTTTAGTTTTTGAGGATGGAGTTTTATTCTGAAAATCTGCGGGCGGAACGGAATCTGCTTGGCCATAATCTTGGAACACAGCCTCATAAAGACTGCGGGCTGAAAAGGAATGACGACTTTCCAGTAACAACAGAGACTCACATCGGGGAAAGGTATTAATTGAATGTTTTATGCAGTCAGAAATAGCTCTAGTGTTCTTTAAACGTAACGAAGCTTTTGCTATGCGTTTATCTTTGTTGCTAAGGTTAGTCAGCCAGCTAACGCTACGTCGTGAAAACACCCAAAATGGCTGATATGTCTGGGTCTCCGTCCGGTAGTCCTGTATTTCCCGGTTTAGATTCATAGTTATCTGATCAAATGCAGCTTTTATTCTATGCTAATGTGATCAGATGCCTACATGTATGTGGTTTATATTTTATTTCGGCTGTAGGTCTGTGTGTAGCTGGTTTGAGCGAGTTTTAATCGAAACCTTGCGCTGGGTTCAGAAACCCTGAACATGAATACCCAACTGGCAGTAAACACACGAAGGTACACGCGAGGGAGGAGAAACCCGAAGTGGCAATATGTCCGTAAAGTGACTCCGCAGGGCCCCGACACCCGTTACCAAGCCGTAGCTTCTTTATCGCCGTTTTTGAGAAGCACTGCTGACAGTTGTGCCATTTCTGGGATTCGTTGAAACACAGAATGAGGATGAATGCCAAAATACGACACCCCTTGTGCTCTATGTTGCAACATAAACCACATTTGAGAACTGCCAAATACGTGGGTTATTTTTCTGACCTCAATTGTGCAGCCAGGGACCTAACGTGTGCATACAATGCTCTGCATATACCTGTCTGCTTATCAAGCCCATGAATGCACCGGCCTGCCTGTTCGGTAAGTGCAGATTCAATTCAATTCAGTTTATTTGTATAGCCCAATTTCACAAATTACAAATTTGTCTCGGAGTGCTTTACAATCTGTACACATAGACATCCCTGTCCCAAAACCTCACATCGGATCAGGAAAAACTCCCAAATAACCCTTCAGGGGGGAAAAAAGGGAAGAAACCTGCAGGAGAGCAACAGAGGAGGATCCCTCTCCAGGATGGACAGGTGCAATAGATGTAATGTGTACAGAAGGACAGATTTAGAGTTAAAATACATTCAATGAATATGACAGAGTGTATGAATAGTTCGTAGAAGGCATATTCCACGATGGAGACCTCCACGATCCATCAGGCAGATGGAGGTAGAGAGGAGTGGGCGGAGTCTCAACAGGACTGGCGTCGTCGGTAGCAGGAATTCCACGACCCAGACCTCGATGATCCATCAGGCAGATAGGATCTATGTCGTCTCATAGGGTCATCGGACCCTATGAGACGTGAAGTCAAAAGGACTCCGGGGAGAAAGCAGATGGGGGCAATAGTTGCATTAACACATGATAAAGCATTGGGAGAAGTCGGTACCATTATTGTTTTATAGTAAAGACAAATGTACGTACTTGGGATGTTGTTGCATCAACTGCTTTTTACTGTTGAAATTTACAATTGTGTGGTACCTTTGTACTACGATGCACACAAAAGATGTTGGATAATGGTCCGACGGGACTCAAATAGCTGGATCGTGTATCGGTGACAATAAGTCGATCTGGTATCGATTACAATTCATTAAATTGCTGTATTTATTTGATACATTTCGATTTCTAAAGTTAGGAAAACAATGTTTAAGTCAATCTTAATGTTGGTAATCGGTGGATACCTAAAGCCCAGGTATTGGGACTGAAAAAGTCCAACTAAGTGCAGTCATATCTCCAGACCGCTTATGTTACTCTACCTTTTATAAAACATTGTGTGAAGTAGCTATCAGGTATTATAATCAAACTGCTATGACTATGGAGGTCTGGTCAGAAATAACAATATGCCAGACATTTTTCATCATAGTATGAACTTAAACAACTTTGCCCTCCCTTTTTATGAATGTATATTGGAAATTATATGTCAACCTGCATGGCTCATCTTCAGATAAATTCCCCTTAGCTTAACCTCGATTTAGCCTCTCAACCTCCTTTACCAATATCTGGCAACATCCTCTTCACCTCTGTCTGATCTCGTTTAACAGCATGCGGGCGTAGCTTTTTCTTAAAAGCTGATATTTGGTCAACGCTGGCTTGGCTTGGTCTGTTCAAAGGAACTTTTCCTTAAAGACTGACTAAATTGATTGGGCACACCAACTTATGTTTTTTGTAAGTTTATGACTTGACATAGAAGACTAATATCTCACTGTCTGGGTCTATGTCACGAGTTAGACTATTGCTAACAATCAAATAAATGTGTTTTGTCAGCCTTGTGTTGGGGAAAAAAAAAAAGACCCATTTAGATCGAGTTGGGCTTAGACACAATATATACAAAATAAGAGCGGATAGATGCCAATACCAAATATAAACTAAAGATCACATGGGCTGTCATGCCTGATTATAACCTGTGTCCAAAACTTTGTGCAAATACATACATCGATGGTATTTAACTCACGGCCAAATATATCAAACACAGTTGAAAGTGTTAAGTTAGTTTACACCATTTTAACATTAGACTTAGCAAAGAAAAGTTCTCTGCAGTTCATAATGTGTTTATTTTTTATTTGTTCCAGGACATGGTAAGTGTGCTTTATAATTTTTAGACATGGCAATGATCTATGTAGCCTGCGGTCAATATTCAGGAGAAAATGTGTTCAATTGTTTGGTTCTTGCTGCGAACATTTTGGCAAAGAGGCCTTTGCCATGTTTGGACAAAGTCCACTGTGTTCTAATGTTGAACATGCATTGCGGGGTTATATTTATTATTTGTGTAAGGCCCAGAGCCTTTGGGCTTTGTGCTAGTGTCCCTTTAGGTTAAATCCATATTGTCTGTGTTGCATAATGTTGCTTTGCTTTCCCGTCCTAAAAGTAAAGCACTGTGAGACTGCAAGAAAAATCTTGAGGTGATTTCACAGTGCTTTGGCAATTTTTAAAGGAAAGAAACCGCAAACAAGATGAAGACTGAGCCAGCTTGTTATTTAACAAGTGCGAGGGGAAAAGGACTTTATCTGAAAACTACTTTTGAAATGAAAAACAAAAGCTTGTTCGTCTGTAATAGTATATTTCTGCTTTCCACCTCACAGCCTCGCTGTGCTCTCCGACAGTAATTTGCACCGTGCGCCTACCCTTCGTTTGGATTCCAGTGCAACATTCTCCATTGCCAACAGCACCAAAGGGACCCATTTCACATTTGGACCAGTGGCTGCTGCTGCAGTGACAACTCTCCGATTGGCTCAGATTGAGACTCAGGCGCATATTGCTCTCCAGCAGATCGCTCTCCAGCAGCTTGCTACACTAGCGACCATAACTATTGGACACCAGTGGTACAACAACGGATTTGCAGGAGCCTTACAGCCTCACCTGGCTCTCCTGAGTCTTCTCAATAGACGGCAGGTTTCATCTGTTGGGCTCAACGTGGACACAAACACTTCCAGAAACACAAGTCTCTCTGCTGCCATGTACCACCACCACTCCCAGCAACAAGGCCCACCGCCTTTCTCTAATGGGCCTAGGCCGCCTCATCAGCAACCTCCGAATCAGCATCAGAACCATCCTCCCTCCAATATGCTGTCGCAGGCCATGGGTTTCCAGTTTCCTCGTCCTACCCAGCTTCCTGATGAAATAGAGTCTGCCTTGGCTATCCGGGGTGCTCGAGACATGGATCACCGCCTCATTGACCACATGAACCGACCAAACCAACACCAGAACCAAGGCTCTGGTTCTGGGATCAGTCAACATGGAAGCTACATCTCTAACCCAATAACACTCGCCTCTGATAATCAGCCTGGCCGCCAGCAAGGAGTAGACTGGTCAAACTATCAACCTCCATCTAAACTGTTTGTCAGTCCTCCACCTAACACTAGCCACCAGACCCAACGACAACAGGGGCCGCAACAGCACCCACAGAGCAGCCATGCTGGAACAAGCATCCCAAGCTGGACAACCCCTGTAAGTGACTCGCCATCACTCCAAGCACGGCACCCATGCCATGCTGGCGGAAGTGGGGGCAGTGGGGAGGGTCAGGCTTTGTACACACCCGAGAGTGCAGGAAGCATCTTGGCTAGTTTTGGACTTTCAAATGAGGACCTAGAAGTGCTGAGTCACTACCCTGATGATCAGCTAACCCCAGACACTTTACCCTTTATACTCCGTGACATCCAGATCAATAAGTCAGGCAACCAGAAAACTGTGGCCTCCACTTCCTCCTCTTCGTTCTTGCGAAGCATCCATGACATGCCGCTGTCTCTTTCCCGCGCTTCACCGTTGACACGTTCACGCACACCAGAAGTACCCAGCCTGCTTACTGTGACACAGACTGCCGGTAAAGTCATTGACTATGGTCATGCAAGTCGCGCAAAGGACGAGACTCAGACCAGAGAGACTTTCAAAAGAGAGCGGCTCTCCAATGAGAGGACAGTAAAAATGTACCCATCCTCGTCGTCCTCCTCATCAAATCCAAAGTTGGATAAAGTGGAAAGGCGGCAGGTTCATTTGGAACACAGTGATTCAAGCAAGCACGGAGACCGGGACTATCGCAGGACAAGTGGCAACCATCGCAAGAGCAGTAGGTCACCTGGGAGAGAATTTCCAGCATCGTCCAAATCTCGTAATTTGGACCGGGACTACAGGCGTGACGGACCCAAACCTAGGCTCCCATCTGAAGCCAAGAGCGAAGCGTCCTTGAGACGGTCTCTCTCCTCTTCGTCTGGCTCAAGACCTCCCAGCAGCAGCAAGAAGTTACCGACCCCCACCATGATAAGTGATTTCTCAGCTGTGTCTCCAAAGGTGTATCCCCATACCTGCTCCCTGTGCCACACACAGTGTGATCAGGAAAAGGTGAGTGCCAATATGCCCTCACACCAATGTCTGAAAGGAATACCATCACATGTTAAATTCTAGTTGGCAGCCTCTCTTCACCAGGCAGTTGTTGAGATAAGAGTGTACTCTGATGTGAGTGGGAGGGTTAGAGGTGGTGTGTGAGTGGGTGGTGGGTCTCCCTTACTGACACAATGTCAGTAAGCAAGTGAGCCGCTTATGTCAAGCTTTTTCTGAGGGCAGGCCCAGAGTCTCAGACTTTGACTCTTCTTACCAGCAAACCCCATTGTTTTGAGTATTGAATCCTAAACTATGCAACTATACTCTAGTTTCCTATGAAAGCATTATTTGTGCTCCTCATAGTCATAACTGCATGTGTCCACCATTTTGGCTGAAAGCTATAATCAGAAATGAAGTGTCTTAAGAGCACAGCTAATTGCTGCTGAAATGGCATCTATTGATCCCTTAATTGCACTTATCGTGTCCTGAACTGAACAATGATGTAATTGTTACATTAAGTACAAGGCTGATGTGTGCCGTGGATTTATTTGATTGACACATTATTATTATTTGGTTGCCATGTGTTTAACCTACCACAGCTCCGCTCAGGCTTTCTCCTCTTTGCCCAAATGAGGGTGTTCTGACTTCAGTAACTGTGGGTGATGTCAGACTACAGCCATGTTTTTCGAAAGACAACTGTCTGGTGAAGTAAAATACGACTTAACAAAAGTGTCGCGATGCTCTTTTTCTTTTGAGCCGCCAAACATGCTTGTAGAACTACTCTTCCTTGACTGGTGAAGTGGGAAAAGATATACATTTGGAACTTCTTTTTGAAGTTTCATGTGCAAGTCTATTACACTTTTGCTTATAAAACCACAATAATGCTATAGGCAGAGAAAAAAGTGCTATGGCTGTTTTGCTCAATAATTTAATGAGGTTTAGCAAACTTAAATGATTCCAGCATTAATACAACAGCATATTAATGCTTAATCAGAATTGTCTACAGTTCCCACGAAATTTACAATAAAGAAAACACTATTGTATAAATCCAACCACAAATTCTTAAACAATCCTGATCCTTTAACCAGTTAATTAGAAACATTTCCAGGTAATCTGTTATAAAGGACAGTTGGGTTCAAATTTTACTGTAGATCTGAACCTTTATACTTAAGCTGCATGGTTACACATCTGGTAATGGACAGGGACAATGTCTAGATCCAATGATCAAAACATATTGTTTTCACAGTCAATGATAAAAGTTGGTATAAACTGATCAAAGCACAATAGGAATGTTTCTTTTGTTCAACAGTAATAGGTTGTTGAATAAAGTCCTTTGCTCGCTGGGAAAAGCCAGTACTCTGTTCTCTGGCTCTGGAGTGGAGTTCCTCATGTTCTCACATGGTGTTATTGACTAAGAGGGAATCGCAAAGTGTTTAAGTGGCGTGTACTCTGCCTCAGTGTTATACTTGTAGTTGAGTGTTACTGTCTTAATCTTTCTTGACCTTAAGTGTTGGATTTTTAAATATCCTGGTATATTTGGACAAAAGCAGTGCATTTTAATTTCTCTCATTTAAAAGATTTTCTTTTTGTCATAATGAATGTTATCCCAAATTCACACGAATGTAATTAATGGCAAAATAAGGGTTGTAGCCTGATGCATATATAATCCATTAATCATCAATCAATTATGTTGCATGTAATGATCACGCCGAATGTGAATTGCTTAAAAAAAGGTAATGGAGACACAATCAACTTGTTGAATACAGGGAATTTATTTTATTTCATTATGAATACAGTTGTCGTACGCCACAGGCTTTGACAAAAGTTGCATTTAGTGTGTAGACAACAGATTGGTGGCTGAGTAGAAATTGGTGTTCTAAAAGAGTTGTCCTCTTCGGGCCTGGAAGCAATAATTATGATGCTAATTTAATGTTTATTTTCTGCCAATGGTACGTAGTGTGCAGTTAAGATGAAATGATAGTCGCACTTAAAATAATGAAAAATGTAATAAGTACAGAAAGTAAGCTCACAATTGATCTGAGAGTCAAGAACAAGATTAAACATTGTTTGGTTGTTCTGCTTGTACTTTGAACATGATATGAATTGAGATTAAAGAATTGGGCCTCAACTGTTCAGGGTTTTTTCCATAAAGACCAGGAAACAAAATACTTGAGTTGTTCACTAGTGAAGTAAGTTGTTTCATTGCTGTGATTTGCTCATTTTATTTATCTTCATTCGTGTTAAATGGGACTCTAGCTTAATTTGTCTAGGATTGTTTCTATGCGTTGTCAGATTGTAATATGTTCCCTTCCCTTTTGTCATTTTTCTTCAGGACTGGGTTGAACATATCAACACCGTCAACCACACTGCTGCCTGCAGAGACCTGCGCAACAAGTGAGTACCAGGGCTGTCAACAGTTAACCATTAATCTGCTGACTGCTAAGAACACTTTGACTGGTTACCCATGTCCGTCTCCAGGTTAATCCATGGTCTATATTTTCATTTGACATGTTAACCATTTGAGCTGTTCAGACAGGACGAGCTCTGCGGTGCCGGATATGTTGCATATGTGAAACAGCTGGAAATACACACTGACGCACCCAGAAACCGGCGAATATCAGCTGATAACAGTGAAGCGATCGATCAGAGAACATGTTACCTGATTTAAAATGCGTCAATAAACTTCAGCAAAGCCTAAATAAAAACCATTTAATGACAAGACATTTATTGATTAAAGCCGCATTTAGCTGGACAAAAGGGAAAGCGTTATTTTAGATTCCACAACTGGCATCCCTCCAGAGGACATTTATATTACCTGCCAAAGTCTATCATCTCCAGTAATCTTCCGTATTTTACCATAGTTACTGAGATAATATTCTGCATTTAGTTTTGGATTACCATTTAAAAAGTTTTAAGCACAATAATCTAATTAAAGATGTATACCGGAGTCAAATTCCATGTATGTGCAAACCTACATGGCCATTAAAGCTGATTCTATTCTATTCTATTCTATCTATTCTATAAATACATTTTAGTTGTGCCATGTAGTAGAAGCAAACATTTGGTCATGCACAGCATATGATCAAACGAGAGTTTAACTCGTACAGCTTTGTGTTGATGCATACAATTGCCGTTGATAATTCTTTTCAAATCCGAGTTTAGGAGTAGAAAATGTTGAATGACATTCTAACGGGTGTTTGTGTGCGTCTCTGAAGGTACCCTGGCTGGAAACCAAATCTACCAAGGTCAGTTGGACTCCAGTTCTTGTTTCTGTTTTTAGCTGTGACCAGCAGCCAATGGGAGTTGGCCCTGTCGTTAGCCGTGTCCCACACACTTCAAATTACTTGACTGCCCGTTCAGCCAATCTGACGCAGATCTTACGGTTATGTATCCATTTGAAAGTGGTTCTATTCATTGTTTCAGATAGCTTGTCTACAATTAGACTAGACGTAGAAAATACAGTCTATGTTTTAGAACCACAAATATCAAGAACAAACTGATCTGAATAACCTTGAATACACATCAAGATCTATTCACAACAGGGTTTAGAATCTTGAATTATTAGCCAGCCATGTTGCTCAGTCAGCAAAAAATGGAAAAAGAACAACAAACACTGATCCACGCAAATGTCGACCTTTCGACTTCTACTTGTCACGATGCGCTGGAGCCTCGCCGGTCACCTCTGCTAATGAATGCTGTCTTTTATCCAGTCGGAGCGGACGATATGGCAGCCGGTCGCTGTGGGATCCCAAGACTCACTCTCCATCCCACTCTGTGTGTCCATCCCTCTCTGGTTCTCCTGACCCTAGTCCTCCTGGCAGCAAACATAAAGTGGGCCCCCATCTCCACAGGCTGCACCCGGGGCCCTACTCTCCTCACAATCAACCTCGCCACCAGCACTTCACAGGTAGACCACATGTTAGATAGAAGTGGGGAAATGTGGAGTTTATTTAATACCACAACATTAATCATTTTAATTGCAACAGTAATTCAAGCTCAAAGTTGGGATGGAAGTAGTACTTAACTATTTAGTGGATTTGGAAATGTCTCGAAATTGGCTTTATCTAACCCATCATTTGTTGTAAACCTTATTCCCTTCAGAAGGTAGTGGTTTTGTTTCTAAATGCACATTCTGAACAGTAGATGGCAGAATGATATGGACAAATGAGCAGTATATTAAATATGTAAATGTCCTTCAGTGTTTTCTTCATGCAGGGAATAAAGATAGATAGATGGATCACATATAATCTTGTAAATGTCGTTTGTCACATGAATCAATCCAGTTGTTAGATGGAGATTTTTTACATCAATTTTAAATAGATAATAGAGAACAATGACCAGTTTCCCTTCCTCGCTAGCTCTTAGCAGCTTACATATTTAGTTTACTGTATATGTACTGTCATCAAACATCTACGTAAACAAATAGAGGAGTCATGTCTCCCTGAGCAAATCAAAATGCTATCAATCTCGTAGCTAATAATACCAAGAGTTTTGAGGAACAAAAGGTAAATTGAGTGGGAATGTTCAAATGGTACACACAGGGACTTTTAATGGCCAAACGTTTGGCCATACACCTTTTTTAAATTGTATTTGTGAATATCTCCGTAACCATTTCTGTCCTCCGTATGATTCATGGCATGTCTACAGGGGGTTCTTTTCGAAGTGGTGTGACGCGTCCTCAGGATGTTGACAAGTTCTCCACTGGAGCCGGCCGGCATCCATTCTCGTCTAAGGGAGATCATGGCTCCAAACATGGACCACTACAGTCATTCACCAAAACTCCCAAGAGCGGGACCAAGCCTGGAACCAAGTCGACTAAGACGGCAAGTGCCAAGCCTGCTGATGAACAGCTGGTTGTACAAGGATTAACATAGAATAACTGTTTTGAACCAAACTTGGACAAAAGTTCTCAGCTAGTTTTGCAAAGAATAATACATGAGAAGGAGGGTAGCTCATACGGAACAAGCAACACTATTTAATTTGACCTGAGCAAGTTACACGGTTTTGTACTGTACTAATAGTAAAAACTAGTTTTATTTTAGGCACGTTTATTCCTGAATATGTGTCTCATAAAACAACAAACGCCTCCGCAAATCGACCATGTTCATAAAGTAGCTTAATGGCAGTGAGGATGTATTTGTGAAAGTCTGACTGACATATCAGTAAACTATCATTGGACTATTATTGATATGATTATATATTAATAAGACAAGTTGATTAATCCCCAGTGTTGAAACTCATTTGCCACCCAAAATGATAACAGACAACGATAAACTCAACCAGTCAACAATAGACACAGTGCACAGCAGACAAGAAACACATCACAAGGGGTAAATAACACCAGAACATGACATGATTGACATCAGAAAGATAAAAACCACATCTAACGGTGTTCATTAAAAGCTGCTGCTGGAACGAAAGACCGTAATCGTTCAGTGGAACACTGAATGCTCCGAGTATAGCCGGTTACAACTTGACTAATGTTCCCTAAACCTGCTTAATGTTTGAAATGAGTTTAGGAGACGCCAGCTTTTACACCACTTCAGGTATTTGTTATTTATGGTTCTAAAGCTTACGGCTGCAAGAGGCGGATTTCAGCCACAATACCACAGATGGTTTAGTTATAGTGGCTTGACAAGTTGATGTTAGAATTATTCAAATTTCACAAAGTTAGCAAATGTTTATGTTCAGCCACCTCAGTACTTTTCTCGAACCCAACCAAAATGTCATTGTCTATAAAGTTCAGTACTTGATCAAAGTGTTGAAATCTGGCTTCTGGTTGTCTCAACCTGGTGCTCTCCTTAACTAACCTAAACCCCGATGCTGTTGATGTTCAGGCTGCCAAGCTTCCACCACCCAAGAAGAAGAGGAAAATCGTGGCTCCGGCTTCCCAGGATTCGTCTGTTGCAGCTCGTCTGGTTTATCTGACGGGCATCCCAAAGGATGCGTCTGAGCAGGAAGTTACGGACGTGGTGGGGTCCTTTGGCAAGATCAACAACGTGATCCTCATGCCATGCTCGGAGGAAGAGAGCCAAAAGGTGCTATCTGAGTAACATCGTGGTTATTGGGGGGGATGTTCAGGTCCATTAGAGAACAGTTTGAATGGAATTTAAGTATTTTGCCTATTTAAAGGCAAGACGGATATTAGAAAAGAACAACACCTGCAGGCAGCCAGGAAGGGGTCCAACAACCCACTCAACCCATAGACTTTTGAATAAATGCAATTAGGAAGTTTTTTTATTCATTAATGTATTACTTAACCCTCCTGTCGCCTTAGGGTCATTTTGACCCGATTAAATATTTAACCCTCCTGTTACCTTTATATTTACTAACATATTTTACCCTTTGGGTTCAATTTGACGCCAGCAATTAAAACCTCCAGAAAATTATTAGAATTAATATTGTTTTCCAAGTTTAAGTGTGAGGCACTTTATGTTTGTTTGTTGACTACCGAAAGAACACCGACATTAAACATTGAATGGGGTCAAATTAATCCTAAGGCGACACGAGGGTGTAATATTGATTCGGGTCAAATTGACCCTAAGGCAACACAAGGGTTAAAGCTCTGGCTGATGTTGCCGTTGTTGCTGTCTGCTCATTTTGTGAATATTACAGCAAAAATAAATAACATGCAATCAAAGGGAATCAAATTTGATTTCATCGTTCCCTTTTAAAGGATGATGTTTTTCTCTGTTTTGTCGGAGCAACATTAGCCACATCTACGTACAAATTAAATAGAGCTGCAGCCGACGAGAAAGTCCTGCAAATAGTTTGAAATGACCCTGGTAGCCGTGGATACGATGGGCTCTGAACATTTCCTGGCTCTGTTGCTGAACACATTTTAACTTGCTCTCCCTCCCCTGTTGCAGGCGTCGGTATGCATGGTGACGGCTGAATGCGCCCAGGGTCTGGCCAGCTCCACAACTCTCTCCATCAGAGGCCAACAAGTCACTGCTTCAATCACCAAGGTATGATGTGGAAAATATCTACATTAGGCATTGATGGTGTATCGCGTTTAAACCCCTTGATGCATACAAACATGGAGCCTGAATGAGTAAAAAGCAGTGGAGAGTAAGTTTAAGAAGAGGCTGATGTTCATTTAGAAACCATTTAAACCGCAAATCTTTTGTAACTTTTGTATGTATTATCTCGTATACTTTCAGTGAACACATTTTATTTGTTTTAGAAACCTGAAGCAGGGCAGTCCTCTGACGATAAAGACAGGTTTGTAACAGTTTCTCACCTGAAACATTTTCCTTTTTAACCCCATGTGCTGCACACTCGCCATGCTCTCTTATTCACATTACTGTTTCTGTTTTTACTGTTTCTGTTTCCACAGCAAACCTGCTCCAGCACTGGAAAAAGATGCCGCCGAGGAGAATTCTGGTAGGAAAACGATAAACTGGGGGTCTACATTACTCACCGATAACATTGTCAAAAAACGCTTAGTTTGAAAACAATGTTTAGGCTCGGAAAGGATAATCCCTCTCAATCATCAATATGACCCACTAGAAGTGTGTGTGTGTGTGTGTGTGTGTGTCTGTCTGGAGTTTCTCTTTTCTTATTTGTTTGGGATGTTTCTGGGCGTCAGCAGAGCGCCTTTGCGCCCCACGTGACCCCCAGCCAATAAGCAGGTGCAGCCCGTTCAGGTCGCCCGCCCCTCAGCGTCTGATACAGAAGCACAAATCGGTCTCCTTTTATCCTGTTTATGATACAAAGCTGTGGTATTTGATGACCTGGGATGAAAACTGGTTGTTCCATGTCTGTTTTGATGTGCCCCAGCGTCCCCATGGTTCTCTCTGGCTGCGTGCAGAGGGCAGCTAGAGAGAGTCTGTTTGACCGAAAGCCACGCAGAGCGGACAGGAAGAAGCCTGAGTTTTGGCGACATTCATCCATGATATGGCAACATGGCACCTTCCGCAGGGTTATGTTATGAGGCGGTGTGGGTTAGTTAATTTGTGCTTAGAGCATAATCGCTTTGACACAAAAAATATCTTCCGATGACTCATTGCTTTGTTCTCGCGAACGCCACTCGCTCTCCTCATTCGCCTCGCAGCTCACATGACCACTAAGGGGCCAACTGCAACATATTAGCTAGACTTTATTGATTTATAATTGAGCTGCCTGACATTCCTCCTGGGCTGTGCCTTGGGGTCCTGCCCATGAATATTGAAAATATAATCCTTGACAGGCACAATCCTGATTGAAGGCCGATACTTACTGAAA
Source organism: Pseudoliparis swirei (assembly GCF_029220125.1). Lineage (NCBI taxonomy): Eukaryota > Metazoa > Chordata > Actinopteri > Perciformes > Liparidae > Pseudoliparis > Pseudoliparis swirei. Next base: position 13,242,503 of record NC_079411.1, read on the forward strand.
ACATGTTTGACTTAATAATAATAATAATCATTTATTTTATATAGCGCTTCTCTAGACACTCTAAGTCGCTTTACAGTCCAGAGTCCAGTAGTCATACACACAGAGTCATACCGGTGGTGGTAAGCTACATCAGTAGCCACAGCTGCCCTGGGGCAGACTGACGGAAGCGTGGCAGCCAATCTGCGCCTACGGCCCCTCCGACCACCACCAACATTCATTCACATCCATACGAACCGGGGTGAGGCTGCGGTGTATGTCTTCATGATGGTGGGGGAAACCGGAGTACCCGGAGTAAACCCACGCAGGCACGAGGAGAACATGCAAACTCCACACAGAAAGGACCTGGAACGACCGGGACGACCGAGATTCAAACCCAGGGCCTTCTTGCTGTGAGGCGACAGTGCTAACCACTGAGCCACCGTGCTTGACTGAGAAGATTATAGACACCGCTCTCACTTATAAGGAGTCGAGACCCCGTTCTTCTGAAGTGCCCTCCACAGGACTCCCCCTAACCCCCACACCATAAGCCTTCTCAAAGTCTACAAAAAACATCTAGACTGGGTGGGCACCTCCTCTAACCCCGAAGGAAGTTGTGAACATGGCTAACTCTGATTCCAGTCTGTGGGGCCAGGGGTCGGCACACCTTGGTCGCCCCCTAGCCTGGCGCAATCTACACGTCCCACCATGCCTATCCCTGCAAGCGGTGGGGCCACAGGGCCACGGCTCCATGTGCCACTCCTGTAGCTAAGACCCATGTAGACGGGTCGGTCACGTCATGCCTTGTGGTTGTGGTGTTGAAAACATACTATACCATACTATCATGCAAGATGGCGCCGTGCCAACGGCTGCCTGTCGCAGTAGCTGCCCATATGCAGGGTTTTTCATGGGTCAAAATGGGTCTTCGGTGCTCCCAAAAAATGTGATGCGCGCACACGGGTGAGCACACTCTCACGTCCCCCCCCCCCCCGTCAACAACTCTTCTCTGCTCGCGCCTCGCTCAGCGGTGATTTTTTACTTTTTTTTCCATCGCAGACTTTTTTTGCCTTAGGCGCTCGGGAAAACGGGTTAGGCGCTCGCCCAAATTTTCTCTATGCAGGAAAAACCCTGCATATGCTTTTTATTTTATTGTCTTTCTTTCCACTTTTCCTTTCTTTTCCTTTTCTTTCACATTGGTCTAGGAGAGCCACAGCAAACAATGACTGGGACCGTTGTTTACTCGCACGCTCAGCTGATTGCGCTGTGCAGGCCGCAGCTTCTGCCTGGAGACAGACCTGTGATCCCAGTGAAGCGACGGAAAAGGGCTCGGGGCTGCAGATCGGGTGTCAAGCGGAGGGCTAAAACGAGCAAATACAAATCCTCGGTACCGGCGATCATAACGGGGAACGTGAGGTCTTTGGCGAATAAGACGGATGAGCTCGGCGCGCTGGTAATGACTGAGAGGATCTTCCGTGAGAGCAGCCTCTTGTGTTTCACTGAGACGTGGCTGCACGCGGACTATCCGGATCACAGCGCGTCCGTGCCCGGCTTCAGGACTGTTCGGGCTGACAGAGACGCTACACAGAGCGGTAAGAAGAGGGGGGGCGGGATCGCTGTTTATGTGAATGAACGGTGGTGTAATCCCGACCATGTGTGCGTGAAGGAGCGCTTCTGTGGCCCGAACATTGAACTGTTGGCCGTGGGGATGCGCCCTTATTATTTGCCGAGGGAGTTCACGTCCGCCATTGTGGATGTCGTGTACGTGCCACCATCAGCTGACGCTGAGGAAGCTGTGGACACCATCCACTCCACTGTGTCTGCTCTGCTGAATCATCAGCCTGGAGCTTTCATGACTATCACTGGTGACTTTAACCACACCACATTGGATAAAGCTCTGCCAACCTTCCATCAGTATATAGACTGCCCAACAAGGAACAATAAAACTCTGGACTTGCTGTATGCTAATACAAAGGATGCATACAGTGCCACTGCCCTTCCCCCCCTCGGCAGGTCTGATCATGACCTGGTCCGGCTGACACCCAGGTATGTTCCTCTGGTGAAGAGGCTGCCTGTGACCACCAGGACTGTGAGGAGGTGGTCTCTGGAGGCTGACGACGCTCTACAGGACTGCTTCGAGTCAACGGACTGGGATGTGCTGTGTGGACCGCACGGGGAGGACATCAACAGTATGACCGACTGCATCACGGAATACATCAAGTTCTGTGAACACACCACCATCCCATCACGGACTGTGCGCTGCTTCCCCAACAACAAGCCCTGGATCACCAGGGACCTGAAGGCGCTTCTCAACATGAAGAAAGCTGCTTTTAGGTCTGGGGACAGGGATGAGCTGAGGAGAGTCCAGCGCAACCTGAAGGTGAAGCTCTGGGATGGCAAGGACTCCTACAGGAGGAAGCTGGAGGCCAAACTCCAGCTGAACAACACAAGGGAGGTGTGGTCTGGCATGAAGCAGATAACTGGCTTCAAGGTGGGAGGGAGACAGCCAGGGGGCTCCCTGGAGAGGGCCAACGAGCTGAACTGTTTCTTCAACTGGTTCAGTTCACAGCCCTCCCCCGTCTCCTCCACACATCACACCTCCCAAACACCTCCCCCTCTGTCCCCCCTGCTGAGCTGCACATCCACCGAGCCCTCAATAACAATGGGCTCCTCCACCCCACCCCTCTCTCTGTGACGACTGACCAGGTGAGAAGACAGCTGGAGAAACTACTCCAGCGCAGAGCTGAAGGTCCTGATGGCATCAGCCCCAGGGTCCTAAAGACCTGCGCCACCCAGCTGTCTGGTGTCCTGCAGCACCTCTTCAACCTCAGCCTGAGGCTGGGGGAAGTCCCGTGCTGTGGAAGACGCCGTGCCTGGTCCCTGTCCCAAAGAAGTCAACACCATCTGGCCTCAATGACTACCGACCGTCGCCTCACCTCCCATGTGATGAAGGTGCTGGAGAGGCTGGTCTTGGCCCACCTCCGGCCGCAGGTGAAATCGTCGCTGGACCCTCTGCAATTTGCTTACCAGCCTCATGTGGGAGTGGACGACGCCATCATCTACCTGCTGCAACGAGCTCAGTCGCACCTGGATGGAACCGGTGTCTCTGTGAGAGTCACTTTTTGACTTCTCCATTGCATTTCACACCATCCAGCCACTGCTGCTGAGTGAGAAGCTGCGGTGGCCGGTGTGGACGCGTCCACCATCTCCTGGATCACTGACTACCTCACAGGCAGACCACAGTTTGTCAGAATGGGCCGTGTGCTGTCTGGAACGGTGGTCAGTGATGTTGGAGCCCCACAGGAACTGTTCTGTCTCCCTTCCTCTTCACCCTGTACACCAGTGACTTCCAGTACAACACGGAGTCATGCCATCTGCAGAAGTACTCTGATGACTGCAGTGGTCGGGTGTATTAGGGATGGACGGGAGGAGGAGTACAGGGCAGTGGTGAGTGACTTTGTAAAGTGGGCCGATGAGAACCACCTGCGGCTGAACGTGGCCAAGACCAGAGAGATGGTGGTGGACTTCAGGAGGAAGGCGACAGCTCCTCCACCTCTGAGTGTCCTGGGAGTGGACGTGGACATGGTGGAGGAGTACAAGTACCTGGGTGTCTCCATCGACAGCCGACTGAACTGGAAGGCCAACATCAACGCTGTGTACAAGAAGGGGATGAGTCGACTCTTTTTCCTGAGAAAGCTTCGATCCTTCAACGTGTGCAGCAAGATGCTGGAGTTATTCTTCCAGTCGGTTGTCGCCAGTGTGCTGCACTTTGCCATTGTCTGCTGGGGGAGCAGCATCGGAGCCGGTGACACCAGCCGTCTTAACAAACTGGTTAGGAAGGCTGGCTCCATCATCGGCTGCCAGCTGGAGCACCTGGAACAGGTGGTGGAGAGGAGGACGTTGAAGAAACTGCTGTCCATATTGGACAACCCGGACCACCCTCTCCACCACCTCCTACAGGGACAGAGGAGGACTTTCTCCAGACAGGACAGATACAGGAGAACATTCCTGCCGACGGCTATGAGGCTCTACAACAGATCACCTCTTGCCAGATCGTAATATTTACACTATGTTGATCTGCACTTCACACATTTCATTTTCATTTACACTACACACATACACACATTTTGCACACTGTCTATATTTAATATTTTAATATTTAATTTAATTTGTCATTAGTATTGTGTATGCATATATGTTGTATATATACATATATATTTTATTTTATATTTTACTTTGTATACTTCTTGTATACATCTATATCTTTCACTTGTATACATCTATATCTTTCATCCCTGTTTTTTATATTTTATTTTGTATTGTGTGTTTAGTTTATTGGTGCTGCTACTGTTACGACACATTTCCCCTTGGAGATTAATAAAGTATCTATCTATCTATCTATACTAAAATAACATAATTGTGGCTCTGTTTGCACTTTGCCCTCTCTCTCTCCCTCCTCCAACTCCACACCACAGGAGGCGATGCTGACCAGAAGACTTCTGATGAGGTACATGATGCACACATACCCTGTGAAATATAAATATCAGTGTTATAAAGGGCTGGTGAGTGTAGTCATTCAAATCCAGAGGGCCCTGGGTGATTATCACTTGTAATAAAATATTCGTATTCACTTATTTTGTTTCTCGTTTTACATCTCAATACAATGTCTCCTACAGAAGGGCATGGTGATGGTCACAGGACTTCCAGAGAGCGGCTGGTCAGAGAGTGACCTCATCAAGCTGGTCCAGCCCTTCGGAACTCCCTCTGACATCATCATGGCAACACAAATTGGAAAGGTTGGTCTGTTCTGTTAGTTTTGGCTCCACAGGAGCTGTTCAGTAGGATCGTCACAAAAAATGATCATGGATACCACAAAACAAAATAGTGTCGACATAACTCATCTGTCCATACATAATATTGTTCAATGTTATTTTATTAATAGAGTTCATTACTTATATTATGTATACGTTATATGCTTGTATTTTATTGATATTATCATTTAAAATACTATGACCATTTCCTGAGGACATAAAGTTTACGCACAGTGTTCTTGGATGTTAGGTTCTCGTGTCACTGCCAGACATGGAGATGGCTCAAGAAATCGTAAAAGTCCACGACTTGATCCCGGCAAAGATTCAAGACTCTGAGCTGAAGATGATCCATCTCAAACAGCGTATTGGTCTCAGCACACCGGTAGGACTGTCATCACTTCCTCTTTCTCATATTGATCATCTATGATCTTCTGAAGCTTTCTGATGTTCTTTGTTCGTCGGCTCACTTCTGAGATGTTGAGTGTTTGACATTGTACTGTGTTGAACAATGTCCTTTGATCAATAACTGAGATAAATACAGAATCATTCTTTCTACAGGTGGCTCTCTACAATCTTCTAATGGGATCAGCGGACACATTAGTGAGTATTTCTACCGGTTGACTTCTCTGTCCCAATAATGGTTTGTTGATTTCACAGCGACAGTGCACATTGAATACACGTTGCTGGAACTGCTTCAGAGTTAATCTGTAGTCCCTGGACGATGGTCACGTTATTGATCATTCAACATAGTGTGTGACTGCGACAACACATCCTATACAACTGGGAACGCTGTGTTTGAGGTTCTCCCCTCAGACCGAAGATGAATTGACGACCAGATTTACGTTGCTGTGAAATCGTCCTTTATTGACGTGATGAATGTGTCTGACTAATATGCTTTGAACTGATTGTGACCTCGCTGAACTGGGCATGATTTTGCATTTTGCAGGAGAGTCCCGTTCTCGTCGGCTGGAGCTGCCTATTGGTGATCAGTAACGTTCCCAACACGGCATCCGCCTCCTCTGAGGTCCAGAAATTAGTGCGACGCTTTGGTACCGTCATCAAGACCCTCGTGCTCAACAATACGGTGAGGGCTGTTCGTCTGCAGCTGCAAACATGCTCTCCCATTATCTCCTGCAGCCGGCTTGTTAGTCGAAAAGCTCCAGCGCAGTGCGAGTGCCCTCGGCCACGGCTATGGCCTGGGTTGAGAATGTGGTTCTCCCCATATCCGTCATGTCTCACCTTTTTTATTTGTCAGGCAAAGACGGCTCATATGCGGCTGGGCTGATGATGTATCTCTTCCTGCTCAGGTCATCTGTGAAATGGCTACTGCAGCTATGGGCTTGTCTGTGTACAAACGTTTCCAGATGTTTCCGTGCATCATCCACAACAACCCGCTGTTCTTCTCCCGCAAGCCAGACCCCAAAGCCAACATACAGACCAAAGTCATTCCCGCATTCCTTGAGTCCTCTGAGGTTGGTAGCTTTGATAATTAATTTGCAGTGGTAGTCATAAATTATGGAACATCCATTTAGACATCTGTGTCCACTACTGCCATAGATGTCTGCAGCTTGAACTCGTATCAAACACCTGATTAATGGGCTTGATGGGACACGATCAGTACCTCTCTGTCTCTGATTGTAGGACACAGCTGCGACTAACAAAGGCAGCCAAGCAGCAGCTGCAGACCAAGAGGAGACGGCACCTCAAGAGAGTTCTGAATCTCTATTGGAGGATGTTGAAACGGACGGCGCTTCGAAGGACGAGAAGGCGAAGAGCACCGACATGACCGTTGGTGAAGACGAAGCTTTGGGAGCAAACGGGAGCCAAGGCGACGACGACATCAAAAAGGACGAGCTTACTGTTGCCGGTTGTGACTCTGTGGCTGCACCGGGCGCTGAACCTGAATCGGACCTGGAGACGCACATGGGGGAAGGATCAGCTGTTGAAACTGTCATGGAGACAGCCGAGGAGAACAAAGATGCGTCTGCGTCCACGGCCCGCAACCACGAGACTCCTGCTGGTGAAGAGGCAAAGACGTCTCGCTCTGATGGCGACGCAGCTTCCCAGGAGGCGGCCATGCCAGAGCTCCCGAAGGTACAATTTCCAGGTTGCGTAGAAAAGTTCATAAATCTCCAATATTGATATGAGTGAGTGTTGACGTCTCTTTCTGATCCCTGTTCTATCAGGTGACACAGGAGATGGTGAACACGCTGCTGTTGGAGTGCCGAACAAGGACCGCCGGCCATCCCAACAGCACGGCGCCTCCCGCCAACGGAGAACAGGGGGACACACAAATGGAGACGGAGCATGTTGACACGGCAACAAAGGAGACAAAAGAGCCAGCCAAGAATCACACGGAGGAGGAGGTGAAGAAGCAGGAGAGGGAGCTGAAAGAGAGGGAGGCGAGAAAAGAGAAGGAGACGAGCGAGAGAGAGAGGAAGGAGAAGGAGAGAAGGGACAGGGAGAAGGAGGAGAGGACCAAGCGGGAGAGGAACGAGAAAGCCAGGAGGGAGAGGGAGAGGAGGGACAAAGAGAGGCGGGAAAGGAAGAGAGCATACAGTGAAGATTTGCCAGGGTCAAGGTCGTCCTCCAGGTCCGAGGGATACAAGCAGAGCTCCTGGAAGGATGAACCGGGTCACAACTCTGAAGCGGAGGCCGAAATGGTAAGACGGCACAGCGGGTCACAACCAGTTGGCTCTCCTCTTTATTCGTTTCCTCACGCGTTCTTTTGTCCTGTCGTAGAATCAGGCGGGGGAGGAGCTCGATGACTTCCCATTCAACTTGAGTGACTTTGTGACGGTTGACGAAGTCGGAGATGTGAATGACCTCCCTTCCTCTGTTCCCATGGAAACCACCGAGGAAGGAGAGGATGCTCCCACGTCTATCCTGGCGGAAGCTCCAGTGGTACACATGAAACTTGTTCTCTGCGTGTTTATCACGGTTTGTGAGATTTTAAACCTCCACAATGAAACCTCATGGTCCTCTTTCTGTTTGTAGGACACACCCACCATCGCGTCAGTCGCCCCAGCGACCGCGGTAGAGTGTGACGAGCTTGCATCAGAGCCCGAAGCTGTGACTGTGTCCACAGCTGAGACGACCGATGTTTTAGAGTCTTCAGCTCTCACCGTCATCGCTGCAGCTTCCCCAGCGACGTCACACGCCGACTCTCCGCCCGGCCAAACGCACGCAACACGCCGACCAGAAGGTAATGGTCTCTCATATCGCCGTGGGCCGGTCTTATGAGGATGAGCAGCTGAAAACCGACAGCTCTAATAATGAATCCAAGGAATTGAATTCTAAGTCTTAAAAGATTTATTTTGTTCATTCTTCTATAGAAGCCACTCTGGACTCCACCACTGAGGTTGAACCGCTTCCCGTACCGGCAGCTTCAGCTGCCCCGGCTGGCTCCTCCTCCAGCAGCCCAGGAACAGGAGTCGGGACTTTGGAGGGGGAGAAAGAGGAGAATGCACTCAATCCCAGTGAGGCTAATAAGGAGGAGATGGTGTCGAACAAAACGGAGGAAGAGGAGAAGAAGTGGGATGAAAAGGACAAAGAGACGGAAGAGCCTTCTGTGGAAACGGGTATGGTTTACATGATCTGTGTGGCAGCAGTGCCGTAGTGGGTAAAGAATCAGCCGGCTAGTTACCAGCACATCTTGACTTGGATCCTTGAAGGGGTTGAGAACATGTGAACGTGTAAAATGACAACTGTGTGGCTGTACAGGAAGCTCCAAGTGGTGCAAAGTTCCTGCAGAGTTCTGTTAATTGAATGCATCTTGTCCTAATTTACCTCCTCTTGAACATGTTTGGGGACGACGGCGCCTCTTCTTTCTGATTTGTAGCTGCTAGATTAAAACATGCAGGATGTTAGTAACGACACCAGGATGAAAATGCATGGACCCGTTTGAAAGACCACGACCACGAGGCTCCCTGGTTAAGCCTGCTGAGTAAAACCAGGACCAGGTCTTTGTTTTGCCCTGTTCCAGATGTGTGTACATGTCTGTGTGTCTCACAGGAATGTACGAGAGGTCTGAAGATCTAGCAAACAGCGAAGAGGAGAGCGTGAAGAAGAAGTTAATGGAGTACACCCTTCCTCCTTTTAACCCCAGCAGCCCAGTCGGTAAGACACTGTTTAGTCACCACGTCTGCCGTAACACTTTCACTACCGCGTTGATCTGGGTTTAACATGCGTGTCCCACAGGTATGGAGTACTTGGTCCCAAAGACGGGTTTCTTCTGTAAAGTGTGTCATAGGTTCTTCAGTGGAGCCAAAGAGGCAGAGATAAACCACTGCAAGACCCTCAAACACTATGAGAGCCTCAAACACTATGAGAGCCTACAGGTAGGCAACACACACACACACACACAAAGTTGTATGGATAGTCTGTTAAGGCCCGAAAGCAATAAATGACGCGCCTCATTTTGACTGATGGTGTACTGTAGGCATCGATCTGACATGTCAACACCACAGAACCAGAAGTTTTAGGAAAAGGTCCCTACTTTGGCAACAGTTTTTACTTTTTATATTACAGAAACAATCACGCAATCCAGTAAAAAGAAAGAGACTCATGTCTGTTCCAGTTGTACAATAGTGTCACAGAGTGAAGCTTCTCTTACCTCCGTAAACGATCTCCGTCTGCGTTCAGACACCAGACATTAAGTTACACAAAGTCCAGCTGACGTTCCTCATTTGAACTGGTGAAAGCAACAGTGAAGGTTTCTTTTACGAAATGTTGTCCTCTGGAGAAAAATCCTGAACTTTTGATTTCTTTTAACTTTCTCTGAGAAGATTTTGGTCACGAGTCCTCATTTTGACGCCCTAACAGCTAAACGCGGTCAGCTTAGAGGGCGGCAGAGCTCATCCAAGGGCCAGCTGACTGGCACATTCCAGGTTGTGCTTATGTAAAATAAATCTAACGGGTTGAGTGACCAGTGATGAGTGGCTCGATGTGGTCGTTAGGTTTTATGTCTTAAATGGTAGTCAAAGGTGAACTGTAATCATAACATTCTCTTTGCTCCTGAGCTTGTTGTACATCTTAATTTGTGTCATTACACACCCATGCAGGAAATTTGAGGAAAACCTTTGAGTGACCAAAGCTAATTTGGACAGTAGAAGAAAACACTAAACCAAGTCTGGTGGTGAACAAGAGGTCCAGTGGCCTGTAGAGTACTAGATTCAGTCAGATCAATAGTTTCTCTATGAATGGTTATTCCACAGTCCTCACTCTTTTGGACTCTTATTGTAATACAGCTTTCAATATATTCAGATGTGTGTTTGGTCAAAAAGAGGCCAGAATATTCCGGTCTAATCCAGTTTCCTTGTTCAATCTCTTCTAGAAATACTTGAAGACCACTGACCCAGAACTTGTCGGTCAAACCTGACTCCACCTGAGTGCGGCTATGAAAGTCTTGACTGAATTCACCATTCCCCTCCTGCGTATTGTCTCTTTATTTCTCACGAAGGGTCCAGATTCTCATATTGATGCAGATTAGAATATGTGCTTTAGATTGTTTTTGTTGATGTTTTTTTTAAGAGAGATTAGTAGAAACTGGAAACAGTGGAAGATGAAGGCTGTAAGGACAATAAACAGTTTGAATAAATGGTCTGTTGTCTCTCCATCAGTGTGTGGTGTACGCTGAGAGCTCTGATGGTAAAAACATGTAGAGAAGCTTTAAAGCAGGTTTGAGCACACAGTAGGGGTGCAACGGATCATGAAACTCCCAGTTCAGATCAGGTGACGGATCAAAGTGGCACAATAGAAATAAGGGTGCCAATATCATTTGCAAATTACAAATTTGCCCCCGAGTGCTTTACAATCTGTACACATACGACATCCCTGTCCCAGGACCTCACATCGGATCAGGAACAACTCCCAAAAAATGTGTACAACCCTTTATGGGCGTCTACCTGTCTCTTGGACCCCATCCCGACGAGGCTGCTTAAAGACGTTTTGCCTTTAATTGGCAGCTCTCGATTAGATATTATCAATGTGTCTCTGCTAACAGGCCACGTACCACACTCCTTCAAAGTGGCTGTTATTAAACCTCTCCTGAAGAAGACCACTCTGGATCCAGAGGTGTTGGCTAACTACAGACCGATCTCTAACCTCCCCTTCCTCTCCAAGATCCTTGAGAAAGTGGTGGCAAATCAGTTGTGCGACTTTCTACATCATAATAGTTTATTTGAGAAATTTCAATCAGGATTTAGAAAACACCACAGCACCGAGACAGCACTGGTGAAAATTACAAATGACCTCTTAATGGCAGCAGATAAAGGACTCCTCTCTGTCCTGGTCTTGTTAGACCTTAGTGCTGCATTCGACACCATTGACCATGACATCCTATTACAGAGACTGGAGCAGGCGATTGGCATTTCAGGCACGGCACTAATTTGGTTTAAATCCTATTTATCAGATCGATCACAATTTGTATTTGTAAACGATGACGCCTCGATAACCACCAACGTTAATCACGGAGTTCCACAAGGTTCTGTGCTTGGACCAATTTTATTTACCTTATACATGCTTCCTTTGGGCAATATTATCAGGAAACACTCCATAAACTTTCATTGTTATGCAGATGATACTCAACTATATTTATCGATAAAACCAGAGGAGAGCAACCAACTCGGTAAAATTCAAGCATGTCTTAGACATAAAAACATGGATGACCTGCAACTTCTTGATGTTAAACTCAGACAAAACCGAAGTAATTTTAATCGGCCCTGAGCACCTCAGAGATCAATTATCTGGTGATGTGGTTTCTGTAGACGGCATTGCCCTAGCATCCAACACCACTGTAAAGAATCTTGGCGTTATCTTTGATCGGGACTTGTCCTTTAACTCCCACGTAAAGCAAATCTCAAGGACTGCATTCTTTCATCTCCGTAATATTTCAAAAATCAGGCACATCTTGTCTCAAAAAGATGCAGAAAAATTGGTTCACGCGTTTGTTACTTCGAGACTGGATTACTGCAACTCCTTATTATCAGGCTGCTCTAATAAATCTCTTAGGTCCCTCCAGTTGATCCAGAATGCTGCAGCTCGTGTTCTCACTAAAACTAAGAAAAGAGATCACATCACTCCTGCACTAGCTGCTCTGCACTGGCTACCCATAAAATCAAGAATCACTTTAAAAATTCTTCTCTTAACCTACAAAGCCTTGATTGGTGATGCTCCATCATATCTTAAGGAGCTTGTAGTACCATATTGCCCCACTAGAGAGCTACGCTCACTAAATGCGGGACTACTTGTAGTTCCTAGAGTCTTAAAAAGTAGAATGGGAGCCAGAGCCTTTAGTTATCAAGCTCCTCTTCTATGGAACCAGCTTCCACCTTCAGTCCGGGAGGCAGACACAGTCACCTCGTTTAAGAGTAGACTGAAGACTTTCCTCTTTGACAGAGCTTATAGTTAGGGCTGAATCAGGTTCACCTGGTCCAGCCCCTTGATATGCTGCTATAGACTTATAGCTGCCGGGGGACGTTTTAGGATGCACTGAGCACCTATCTCCTATTTTTTTCTCTCCTTAAGGATGAATTTTCATCTCTCAATCACACGTTACTAACTCTGCTTTCTCCCCGGAGTCCTTTTGACTTCACGTCTATGAGACGGCATAGATCCTAATTTCTGCCTGATGGATCGTCGAGGTCTGGGTCGTGGAATTCCTGCTCCTGACTACGCCACTGTCCTGTTGAGACTCCGCCCACTCCTCCTCTCTACTGCCATCTGCCTGATGGATCGTGGAGGTCTCCATCGTGGAATATGCCTACTATGAACTATTCATACACTCTGTCACATTCATTGAATGTATTTAAACTCTAAATATGTCCTTCTGTACACATTACATCTATTGCACCTGTCCATCCTGGAGAGGGATCCTCCTCTGTTGCTCTCCTGAAGGTTTCTTCCCTTTTTTTCCCCCTGAAGGGTTATTTGGGAGTTTTTCCTGATCCGATGCAAGGTTTTGGGACAGGGATGTCTGTGTACAGATTGTAAAGCACTCCGAGACTAATTTGTGAAATTGGGCTATACAAATAAACTGAATTGAATTATGGGGGAAAAAAAGAAGAAACCTTCAGGAGAGCAACAGAGGATCCCTCTCCCAGATGGACCGAAAAATAGATGTCATGTGTACAGAAGGAAGCATTATAGAGTTACAACATATTCAATGAATATGACAAATTATGAATATTGAGTAGTAGGCATGGACCACGATCTATGTTTCCACAATCCATGCAAGATCCTTCATCACACACTCCTTTGCTGCTGATACTAATGGCAACAGATCCCTTTGTTGTTTTGATTTCAGCATAACTACACTTCCACTTTGTTCACAACAACTTTAACCTGTGTTTATTTTGTCGCTTTGGAGCTCGTTTTGTCCAGTTTTACTCATGTCCAACCATTCATTTGCTTTTGCTTCTCCGGGCCCGGGTCACGGGGGCAGCAGCCCAGCAGGATGACCCAGACTAGATTAGGTTCCTCTTCACCGAGACGGTCCGCTGCAGTGCCTGCTCCCCACTGGAAGGAGCAATCCACCGGTTTCCATACAATGTATGAGTCTCAATTTAAAGAGGAACTTCACTCTTACAATTGACTAGTCTCAATATATACTGTCCATGACAACAGGAGTTAATTAGCCTTTTCTAGAGAAAGCCCAGCGCTGTCCTCCAGATATCACCAACATTTGAGGTATGCCAGCAAATCGCTTACATTCACTGTCGGCCATGTTTGTTGTTGACATTATATTTGACCCTTAATATAAGGGTCAAATATATATAATTTATAAATTAAGAGATTTTTCAAATTAAATGTCCTAAATGTTTAAAGAAATCGATAATTTCTTTAATGTTTGAGGTGCTTTAGAAATCTCTTAATTGCGACTGTAAATATGTTCGATTTCCAGGGTAATGGAAGTCAGGACTTTCTTGAACACAGCTGCATCAGTCATTGTCTGGGACTATGAGGAAAAACATATATAAAGCACCTCAAACTTTAAATAAATTTACGATTTCTCGTAAAAAGGTAGGATTTTTTATTTGAAATATCTCCTAATTGAGACAGTAAATATGTTTGATTTCCAGGGTAATGGAAGTCAGGAACGCCTTGAACACAGCTGCATCAGTCATTGCCTGGGACTATGAGGAAAAACATATATAAAGCACCTCAAACATTAAATACATTACTGATTTATTTAAACATTTAGGACTTATACTTTTAATGTCCTAATTGATACATTAGTAGGGGATTTCAGATATGTATGGAATACATCTGCATCAGTCATTTCCTGGAAATCTTGGGGACATCTATATATAGGAGTTCAAATCAGAAATGTGCTTTTTTAACATGCAAAAGTCTGACTTTTATTTTTTTAAACTTCCTTGGAACAGTAAAAATGTTTTAATTGTATTATAATGCAAGCTAAATCTCAGAAACGATCTATAAAGATACAAAATCAGTTCATTGTTTACTTTTATATGCTAGTGTATGATTTGTCGACATCTTATTTTGAAAAACGGGGGCTGCACGGTGGTGTAGTGGCTAGCACTGTCGCCTCACAGCAAGAGGGCCGTGGGTTCAATTCCCGGTCGGGGCAGTCCTGTGTGGAGTTTGCATGTTCTCCCCGTGGCAGCGTGGGTTCCCTCGGGGTTCTCCGGCTTCCTCCCACAGTCCAAAGACATGCAGTCAGGTTAATTGATGTCTAAATTGCCCATAGGTGTGAGAGTGAATGGTTGTCTGTCTCTGTGTGCCCTGAGATGGACTGGCGGCCTGTGCCGGGTGTCCCCTGCCTTCGCCCTATGTCAGCTGGGATCGGCTCCAGCGCCCCCGCGACCCGAATGAGGATAAGCGGTATTGATAATGGATGGATGGGCATCTTATTTTGAAAAACGGATGTTGTTTCACGTGGTTCTTCACCGCTAACTTTGTCAAACCGGATGTTGTGTCACGTGAATCCTTCCGCTAACTTTATCCCAAACCCTCGCGCGCTCCCGATCGAGTGCGTGTACCGTGAACATCAGTCTATAGGTGCACAGTATGTAAGTGTCGGCTGAGTTGACCACGGAGATCCGAGTGTCGGCTGAGTTGACCGCAGTGAACCCCTGGGGTTCGATCGAACCCAGGTTAAGAACCACTGGTTAAGAGCTACACCACACGGCTGACATAGGGCGAAGGCAGGGGACACCCTGGACAGGCCGCCAAGGGAGTGCAGTGCATGTGAGCCATTAGTAAAAAAATATATGCATGCAACGTGCCATGGTTGGAATTACACTACAATGAATAGAAATTGAATTGAAGTCGTTACTTGGAAAAACTAAAATGCTAAATGTATTCAATGTAAGAGAAGTCTGCTTTTTCTTTGAGCTTCTTGATCTTCAGAAAAAGAAAAGGACAGGTGGCCAATGTATCTTGTGTATCTTACGCCTGCAAACCTTTTTTCTATTTTCACTTGATCAGTCGACCACATGATTGGCATTCCGATCAACTCCTACTCTCTGTGGCTGATAGTCTCCGGGAAGCGGAGTCTCATCGAATCTGAAATGTTAACTCTAAACCTGAATCCAATATACACATTATCCAAACATACACAAACCCTAACTCCTGTTAGTTTGCGATGACAGTAAATGCACACATTGGATTTCCAAGTGTTAAAAATTCATTTTCAAAGTATATAGACTCTTTTGTTACTCTATTGTTGTAATAACTCCAATTGTAATACAATGTAATACAACCAATTTAGCCCCCCGTTGGTGTACATATTCAAAGTTAAACATGTTTGTGAAAAATATACGGTGTAAAATTAAATTGAATGTCAGTCATTACAACGACATCGAGAGTAAAACCCCAGTGTTGATGACAATGTTCATTGTTACTCTGGAAAGCTCCGCCCTCTATCCTTTCAAATTGAGTTTCATCATGTGCCATTTTAATTTGGGAAATACTGCGGTAAGTTTCTGGTGTTCACTTCTTAATTAATATCAAATGTTAATATTTCAGCAGAAGCAACATTTTAGAATAAGTTTATACTGTGTGACCAAGTCAAAAGCTACACAGTAAAATTAGCAGTGTCAATTTAACACTTAAAGAGTACATTTAAAACTAAGCCAGTGAACATATGGTCCCCACCTACAGTGTAACACAGTGTAACACCCAGTTAGTCCTGTGTCTGTCCCCCCAGTGTCGGTTGATTGTTTATTCCCTTCACCTGCCTCAGCCACTCCTGTCTCCCTGATTGCTCATGCACTACACCTGTGGTTTTCCCTCCTTATATATACTGCCATTCTTTTCTGTGTCCCGTGCCATATTTTGGTCATTGATACCTGTTGTTTAATTCCTGTTGTGAATTCCCCACGTTAGTCTCTTGTGTGACTTCACCTTCTACCTGAGTTCCATGTTTGACTTTTTCCTCACTAAAAAGAGCTTTTTGTTTCACCTTTACCTGGCTTCCTGCTCGTTTCCTCTGCGCCGGAGATTTTGCCCTAACCACACCACGTGACATAGTGTTAAAGTAACACTGAACATAGTGTGAAGACTTAAGTATTTTCTCTTTATAAGTTCCGATAGTTAAGGCTGGTTTAAGTTTACCCTGATCCAGCTCCTAGATATGCTGCCAGTGGCGGCTGGCCAATAGAGTGCCACGGGGCCTGGCCCCACCCAACTTTTTACAATTATAATAACAATATTTAGATTTTATGAATTATACAAATTGTCAATATTTGTGTTTTGGCGGGGGAATTCCAGTCCCCCTTTAACACTCTTACACACAGTCCTAAGAAGAGATATAAAGGTAAATAAGTGAAAACACCTGTGCACTCGTTCCATCTGTGTGGAGAGAAAAAGATAAAAGGAGGAAGATTTTTTGTAATACTATTTATCATTTAAACACTTATTTGGTTTTCTTTTATTCACAATAAAGTCTTTATTTGACGTGTTCTCACATAATTAGGCAAGAGTTATGTCATTGTTGGCCTTATCTAGTAGGTAAACCAGCAGAGAGGAGTGTGCTGCAGAGGCATACAAGCGCAGCTACACCTGTCGAGCAGGTTGGATTGGATCAACTGTGAGGGGAGGAGGGGTCTATGGCACAATGACAGAAGGAAGTAAGTCAAAAGGAAATGTGACAAATGGTGAGCAGACACCGGATTAAGATGAGGAGAAAAGACTGTAGAGAAGGAAAGAGCCAGTCGGCATTGAGAGAGACTTACCACTGACATCTCTTCCTGAATCCCTTCAGTCCTCACAGCAGGTAAGCTTTCACTACCGCAGAAACACAGAGGTATCCAAGCTCGCTCTGCAGGAATGTATGTCTCAAAGTCTTTTATATTAGGATTTTGTCTTTTATAGTGTGGATTGCATCTAGTATAACTTAATGGACGAAACTGAAGATTAACCAAAAAGATTAACTGTCATCTCAAAGTAGCTTCTGTATGTGAGACAACAGACAATAGGAGGTGTGTACAGTATGTGAGTGCTGGTACTCAAAGCTCCACCATTAACACATGGACAACATGTTAAAAGGTTCAAACCACAGTGTTTGTGTGTCCAGCTAAAGGTCATTGTTGTTATTTCATTGTGTTTTGTTAGAAGTCGTCATTGCGAGTGTGTGAACGAATGAGATAAGGTGCCTGAGTGGATAATTAAACTACCTCTTGTTCATACAGTGGCTAAACACACTTGCTTTGGACAAAAGCATCAGTCCAAATGAATGTAATGCAGACAAAATGTCAGACAATCAATAGCGTTTAGAGCCTGTTTATATTGTAGCTTTACAGTTTCACCACGCAGTACTCGTGACTGATGTCTTCACGAGTGCTATTGTTGACAGGTTATGTAGAGCTGCATTGTTTGAACTCAAATTACACCTGAGACGTGAGAACAAAGAGAAGCAAGTTTAGATATGCGTCTTTCAATGTAACAAACCCTGGTCACCAACTCGGATTCAGATTCGATTGACTAAGTTCACAAAGGACAGAGAGTTGTTAAAATCACTCAACATGAAGGTGTATAAGTAACCACACTTTTGAATGACAGCAGCAATAGGCTGAAAATACTATATTCACTGAGTCAAAATGAACTGTAGTTGTGTGAGCCGTTCAGATCGGATAGAACTATGCTAGAATGTTCCCTCTGCATTCAGACGCGAAGAGAGAAAATGTCTGTCATCTTCGGGCTCTTGGTAAAACTGCCTGCAGGTATTTCTTAAAACGTTTGATTGTTACCATTTTAACATGTTAAAAATATGCATATTTTCAAACACATTTAAATTCAGAGAGTTTCAAAGTTCTGGAGAACCTAACCTCAGAATCTGACTTCCTGTTTAGCCTATCTATGGTTGAAGAGGGTTTTATTGTTTTTTTGCCCTGACCAACCAGCAAGGAGTGATGTGTCCGTCATGTGTCCGTCATCTTTTAGTGAACATGGAAAATGGGGTCGAAAATGGGATTTAAGAGTCGTGTAGCTTAAACAGCCGCACTGCTCTCATTCTGTTAAGGGTGAGCAAGGCGTGAACCCAAAAGCAGCACAAGGAGTTCTTTCAAAATAAAAAGGTTTCTTTTAATGTAGCACTGAGCAGAACCAAAGTCTGGCAACAGGAGACAAACAAAAACAATCCAACAACATCAAGA
Source organism: Pseudoliparis swirei (assembly GCF_029220125.1). Classification (NCBI taxonomy): domain Eukaryota; kingdom Metazoa; phylum Chordata; class Actinopteri; order Perciformes; family Liparidae; genus Pseudoliparis; species Pseudoliparis swirei. Next base: position 13,260,906 of record NC_079411.1, read on the forward strand.
GGTAAGACTACAGTTTAAATAGGAAGAGTCCTAATTGATGATCAGTCCCAGCTGCTCCGGCAATCACCGCCCATGGGAGGGAGGAGACAGCCACACCTTCTTAGTGAACACTAGACAAACAGGAAACAGGAAACACAGGGAAAACTCTGGATTGTTTTGATGACAACGTGACACATTCACACTTGGACAACTAACTCTAGCTATTTGTCATGAATGTAGCTCGCTGCCTTTGCAGGAACTCGACGCCCCCATTGATGATCCTGCCTACAGATCAACTGTTGCTCCAAACGGCAGGATCTGGAGCACCAGACTTACTAAGTTTGTGTGTCAGTATTTGCCTACAGATCAATCATGTAAAAGTGAATTATTTGGACAATAAATGGAATATATACTAAGAAGAGGAAATAGAAAGGATAGAAATCTACGAATGTACTTCCTGGTGACGATACTGCTGATCAGATAAGAGAACCAGTACGAAAGAAATGTTGGTCTGCAGGTTTGACACGTGGCTCCAAAATAGTAAAGCACTATGTCATTCTCTGATGCCCATCAGGACTAAACTAGTCCTACACTACAATTTACTGAAGGTCTCAATGATAAAAATGGGAAAAAGAGGTTTTAGGTTTGTTGCTCCTGCGGCTTGGAATTTGCTGCAGACTGACCTGGGTCTCCGGGAATCGGTCTCTTTAGGTGTTTTTAAAAATAGATTGAAAGAATTGGAGGGAAATTCATCTAGTTGTAAATGTTTTCTATGACGAAGGTATATGCTCCTGTGTAAGCTGGGTTGTGTTGACTTGAGTCTTAGTTTTGGTTTTATTCATGCTGTGATTTAGTTTTTTAGTTTTTTATATTGTCTGTCACTGTTTTATGTTGTATTGTCTGAAACTTTGTGTGACGTGCTACTGCTGCTGTCTTGGCCAGGACACTCTTGTAAAGGAGATTTTTAATCTCAATGAGGCATTTCCTTGTTAAATAATTTTAAAATAAATAATAATAAGGAATAAGTCTGACATTGTTCTGTATTTTTCCTATATGGCACTCGGACATAATTCTAATTGTTCACAATGAAGATGTAAATATTTAAAGAATGGCTCACAAGTTTGTAGTTTAAATTATTTTAAATGTCCAGTATCATCTGGTCACTGCTGTAGTTTTAAACTAATTACATTTATATCAAAGGAAATGGTGCATTTGCTGTGCGTTTGTGGTAATAAAGGAACATGTCAGCCAATGCAACAAAAGGCTCACTGATGTATCTTTATTATTACGCCTCAGAGGAAGAAGAAGAGACGTGTCAGGCTTTGATCTACACAAAGTCATTTGTACTAGACACATTCAGTGTTGGTTTTGGTCTGTTGCTGTCAGTCATACAAATAAAGAATATCACCAGATTTATCTTTTTAAGGATGCAGTCAGGTACGTTGCAGTTGTTTTATGCCATTTAAAACATTTTAAGGACGACCTCATGGTCAGCAGGCGGAGTCTAGCTGTTCCAACCAAACCTGATTTTCCTGATCTTGCGAAACGACTCACTCGTTATTTTAATGTGTATGTGAGCACAGGTGTGTTTCAGTGCAAGAGGTCCTCGCTCGTTCAGACAGACTTCCTAGCTGACAGGAGTGCTTCTCACCGTGCTTCTCACCGTGCTACCCACCCCAACAATCAAAGCAGCATATGGCTCAGGTTAGAAGTAAGATTTGTTTCGTGTGAGGTCAAGGGTTCAAATTAAGGATTCGGATCAGGTGAAGTGTTTAAGGACTGCCATATCTGTCCCACTGATGATGTTTTACTGAATGAAGTGCATCAGGATGAAGTTAAGATTTTCTTTTGGGATCTGCACTGAACTGAATGTGTTTTTTTGCTGAAATCTTCTGTCCTGCTCATGACAACACTGTCTCTCATACAGCTTCACATTGGATGACGATGGAGCTGCCTGCAGCCTTTCTCTCTGAAGACCAGTTCACCTGTTCCATCTGTCTTGATGTGTTCAACAACCCAGTCTCAACATCATGCGGCCACAGCTTCTGCCAGGCCTGCATCTCCACCTACTGGGATGGAGGAGGAAACGGCAAGTTCTACCAGTGCCCCCTGTGCAAGGAGTCGTTCCGCAAGCGACCAGAGCTCCATATCAACCGAACCCTGAAGGAAATCACGGAACAGTTTAAGCAGATGGCCAATACTGAAGTGCCAATGGATCCAAACTCGCGTCTGTACCATCATCACCACCTTGCCCTGCCTCCACGCCAGAGGCCAGGGGAGAAGACGGAGACTCGTGTTCAGCGGCTGTCTCCGGGGTTTCCTGCCTCCCACCCCAATGATTCTCTACCCCAAAGCCCGAACAGTGAGCACCTCGACCCTCCTTCACCCTACTCACCTCTCCGCAGGTGACAAACTACATTATTTATTAATGTTGACTGATCTTTAAAGCTCCACAGAGAAGGCTATTACTTAACCCTCCTGTTATCTTGCGGGTCAAATTGATCCGTTTCTAAGTTTGAAAATTTAGGAACAATATTTCTAAGTACTTTTTCTGTATAAAACTTCTTCTGCTTACCTTATTTATAAACGTTTAAAAAAAAATCATGTATTTGCAACCCCCCCCCCCCCCCCTGCAGGTTTATATAACAGATGATGTTCGGGTCAATTTGACCCGGCTGTGAAAGTGAAGGCTAAAGGTCATCAGAAGTGTCACGTTTAGACAATTTCTCTCTTTGTAAATGTGGGACATTCTTACTTACTCCCTCCCACCAAGTTTCAACACACACACACACACCAACACCCCCCCCCCCCACACACACGCACACACACACGCGTACAGACACCAACACGTACACACCAGTACACACACACACCCCTCTTCAAAGCCCCATATATAAGTTGTACACATTTCAAACGTCAAACAAAAGAACCAGGTGGTTGTTATGGGAACCATCTCTATCCTGCTGTGTGCCCATCACCCTACATGAGAAGCACACTTTACAGAACAAACAATGTTTCCCATCTTCTAACTTTCCCCCTAAATACACCTTTATTGGACATGGGACACTAATGTAAGGGTTTCTTTCATATATCAACGAATGAATATGGTACTATAGTACTTCTAATAGACTGTCTGACTGAGAGTGACACACACCCTGTTTCATCCCAATCTCAGATGCAGACACACTCTCTGTTTCTAACGACCCCACCTGTGAGAGACATTCAGATACTATTTTGACGGGAACCTTTATTTTTCCCCGCTTTCTCATTCCACTCTGTTTTCATGCTATTTGTTACCCTGGTTACAGAAAATGGAAATTATGGTTGGACTTCGGCTCGGATATATGATTAAAGTTACACTTAAATAATAAAATTATCCAAATACAGTACTTATCAATTTTCACGTTTCCTTTCTAATATTACGACACAGGCAAAGTCTGAGCAGTCCCAGTGACTCCGCCCCCAATCTGTCTCTGTGCCCCATCCACTCGAGAGGTCTCGAGTTCTTCTGTCGTACTGATAACACCTTCGTCTGCTGCATCTGTGTGGAGACAGGAGAGCACCGAGGACACCACGTCATCCCTGCCAAGAGAGAGTGGCACATCAAGAAGGTCAGTTAGGGACTTGGGACAGAGATGCTGTTTTACGGTCATTGCATTCTGAGAATATTGTTCCAAAAGATTGTTTCATCAAGGTTTTATTAAAGATTAAAACATTTGTGACTTTGGTAACACCCAATTGAATCCCAAAACAGTTTGCGTCCATTGCACTTGTGCAAGCATACTGTATGTGCAGCTGGCGTGGAATGTGTGACCTGGGACCAGGCTGGTTATTAAATATCACAGACAGTAACGCCACTCCTGTGTTTTCTCTCTTCTCCAGTCCCAGTTAGGTATTGCAGAGCTGGAGCTGAAGAATCTCATCGATGTGAGAGAGAAGAAAGTGGTGGAAATACATAACTCCTTACGAGAAATACAGGTGAGTTTCCAGTATGCACCCATGTGGATCCTTTTCAGGGTCAGTTCTGGTTTGAGATTGTCGACACATTTCACAATTAGACGTTTAATTGGCACTAGACTGTCTATCCTGACAACTGCAGAGGAGATCACTTCATTAGATCGGATGTATTTAAAGAAAAAGATAATGTTTTCGGTTCAGATTTATCTTGAGGTGGACAGGTGCTGCCTGATCAGACCGGCGTAATTAACTAAATATCATAATGTTAGCCTACGTTTCTTATGTTTCTGTTAAAACCTTTTGAAAGTTTAAACCAAACAAACTATCACTTTTTACCATCTTGCATCTATTGTGAACACAAGACAGTCAAAGAATAGGTTAAAAGATCAAAAGTAGGAGTAACAGGTTCAAATAAGATTTATTCTCACACACAAAAACAAAGTTTCTATTAAGTGAGAGAGGTTGGGACAGTTGTGGTTGTGCCAAACAAAAGAAATCAAGATAAAACAAGGCCTAGCTAACTACCTCTATGAAAAGAAAGAAACAAAATGGCTTTACCTGCTTCTATCAAAACAATACAGAGGGAGCAACAACCAATAGTCTAATGTTTCTTGACACAAAGTACCTATGCGAGTGCACAAATATACAGGGTACCCCAAACTGTCCTCATCCTCCCACCACAAACCTGCACACCTAGCAATGTCAGTGTTTACATTCCACACAAAAAACCACCCCCCAGAACTCTTCAGGCTTCCTCAATCTAACCCGGTCCCACCCAGCTGATTGGCCAGCTTGCCTTCTGGAACCCAGGTGCAGCCGGATTGGCCTGTACAGGTGGTCACTGATGGCACCTGAAGGGGAAAACACACAACACTGACACGTAACATTGAGAGATAGAGAGCAACACCCTACAATGGAATCATATATGATCCTCAATATGGCAATATACCAAATTGTTCAATTTCATTTATAATCAGATCCCAGGGATTTATGAGGTTTCTCTCAGGATATTTCTAGTTTTCTCAAAGAGAGATATTAAAATGATGATCGTTTGCCAGTATTCAACATGTTTAACAGCATTCTTTTCAGTTAATATCCTCCCCACTGTTTGCTCATGAGCTTAAAGAAGTAGCTGATTTGATAAACTTCCAGTGGGTGTCTTTAAACATCTCACATCTATTGCTGTTCATTGTTTATTCAGGCTGCTGCCAAGAGAGAGACAGATGGAACTGTGTGTGTGTTTTCCAAGCTGATCTCCAGTTTGGAGCATTGCCAAGCGGAAGTCTTGAAGGTAAACGGCATCAATTTGGAGAGAATCTCGAAACAAAAACTTGCCTTTTCGGTTTTCACTGAAATAAAAGTAGGCAAGTCCTCTTATTATTAACGGAGGAACATTTTGAGGTACATAAACTCAGCTCCATGGCATCTGTCTCCCCCAGGTGTTAAGGATGACTCGGCGTGCGGCTGAGCACAGAGCTCAGGACCTTCTGAGGGAGCTGGAGGAGGAGATCGCTGAGCTCAAGAAGAGGGGTTCATCACTGAGCAAGCTGGATCTGTCAGAAGACTACATGCTGTTTCTCAGGGTAACAATAATAACAAGATAATGCAAACAATAACGTCATAAAAAGCACTAGTTGGCAGGCACGTGCACAGACATTTTGGGGAGCAGGTGCTCAAACCAAAAAAAAGGGCACCCAATGCCAAAAAAAAAATTCTGACCGAGTTGAAGCATTAGCAGCATTACACTGATGGAGCTGTCCTCGAACTGCGTTTCCTCTGGGCAGCATCAGACCAGGGATGGATTAACGAACAGGCCTACCGGGCCCAGGCCCAGGGGCTCATGAGCTCAGGGGGCCCCTGAGCCAGAGCCTCCGCGCGTGACGTCGCTGTTATTAACTTTGTATTGATATGATACGATCCGTAGTTCCATACGGACTGTTTTGTTAGCGATGTTGTTTTTTTTGCGGGGGGGGGGGGCCTTGACACATCCAGGCCCAGGGGCCCGTGGTTTCTTAATCCGTCCATGCATCAGACAGCTAGCTTACATTTTCTTTATGAATAAAGATGAATTATTATATAGCAATGACAGTAAAAGCGTTCTGATTGGCTCATGGTCACGTATTGCCCTCCTGGTCTGATACAGATCCGTATTGCCCTCTGACGTCATTTTCAAAATGAGCGATATTGATAGACATCAACAGCCAAGAGCAGTGGTCCTCAAACTAAGGCCCGCGGGTCGGATACGGCCCGCCTCCACATTTGGCCCGGCCCTCTGAACAAGAGAGGCCTTATGATTTTTTTTTTCAGTCTGGCCACGCAAATCCTAGACTAGCCCCTGTTGAATAGAATGGAATAAGAATTCTTTCTCTCTCTTCTCTCTCTCTTTTCTCTTGAATTCTCTCTCCTCCTCCTCTCTCTCCCTCTCTCTATTCTCTAAACATAACTAACGTCAGTAAACAGCTGGACGAGGCTTTGAAATCACGGAGTTTTTGTTTGTTTATTTTTTTAGGAAACGTCGGACCAGTTGTGACGTCATGTTTTCAGCAGCACTAATGTTGTGGTTGATTTATCACAAAACAACGTCAGGGGACAAACACCGTCACGAGTCTCACGACCTGTGTGTCTGATGCTGCGGGTCAGAGGAGAAGGAGGTGCAGCCGTTTGGTGGCGCGAGCAGCACTGCGCGGAGGAGGAAGTGGAGGAGGAGGAGGAAGTGGAGGAGGGAGGGGCGCGGCGGGGGGAGGGAGAGGAGGGTGGGGGGGGGGCGCTCGTGAGGGCCGCGGAGCGGGTCGGGGCGAAATTCTCACAATAACTCAAATAAATGCCCCGTCGGATATTAAAACACATTTGGGGGGACTTGATGACAGAGAGAGTAACTTTTATTCTTAAATACGGATGAATATTTTTTTTTTACTTTACTCATCCAGGGCAAAGGGGCTGGTGCTTGAGCACCACTAGGGCTCTATCTGTGCACGTGCCTGCTAGTTGGCATACAATAATTAATGCACCAGTTCATTTTAGATTCAGTCATTAAATCCGGAAACTTCTTGGCAGCAGTGATTATGGGCGTGTGATAGATATGAGGTATCGTTGCAACTGCAGGAACTTTTCCAGGAAAGGAGGAACCTCTGTAGAAACTCAGGACCTTTATTTAATAAAGGGAACATACTAGTTTTGGTTCCTTAGCTGCAGTTCCTGTCTCCTCACAAGACACTGCTCCTGATGTGTTACTATATTGGCCAGAAAATAAGACAAGCTAGGTTCGACCGTCCAGACTGAGAAGTGTTAACTTTCTGCGATGTCCCCTCTCAGAACCCTCTATCCTCTGCTAATGTTTGTATTAGTTATGTTTGACAAGAAAGACAAATGATTTACTCTTGCTCTCTGTTATAAGGTCCCAACAAATGTCTGGCTACTGGCTCAATAGTATGTGTTACAATGTTAACATGGAGGGATTTGGAGACCATGAACCGATGCGGATGTATTTCTTTCATCCTGTTGAAGCCACATCTGTGTTTGACATTTCTTCTCTCTGCAGAGGTTCCATGCCCTGTCCACCCCTCCACAAGTTAAGGACTGGTCCGGTGTCTCTGTAGGGTCTGAGCTGACCTCAGGGGGGATTCTCAGGACTGTCAATCAAGTGATGGAGCGCTTTGGAGAAGAGATGCAAATACTGCCCACAGCCTGTAAGTAGTCAAGTGAATATGTTAAATTTTAGGGACACATGTCTAAAAACTAAAACAGCAAATACAATGTACTGCTAAGCTTAGAACCAAATGAACCAACTAAACCGTAGCAGTACTTTCATAAGGACAAAAGACATTCCATGTATTTTAGTTTGAATATGTCTCATTCTGATTTGTAGTTTAGATCATATTTATTTAAGGCTGAACTGTACAAAATCCAAACAGCAGTGTAAAATAAATGTTGTTTTCCCTCATCAACAGGCCAGCAATCCTTGTTGGACCAATCTGTACCCAGACCCAACCCAAGTAAGATTCTGATGAGCTAATGGCAACACATTTTGTGTAGCTCCTCTTAAGTTAAATGAAAAGTGTCAGAATAAAGTAAATATATATTTTTTTCTTTGCAGGGATAAGGAGGGTACAAGAATATGCAGGTCAGGGTTACAAAATAATTTCTTATTTTATGTCACTTTAACTCAGATGTCATATAATGTTATTTTCATTGTAGTTTAATCTCCAACCATCAATCTCTCTCAATCGGTCAGATGACATCACTTTAGACGCCAACACAGCCCATCAACGTCTCATCATCTCAGCAGATGGGCAACAGGTGCACTGTGGAGAACGCAATCAGTTGGTGCCCGACAACCCTGAGCGCTTTGACCGGGTGGTGTGTGTGCTCGCCCGCCAGGGCTTCAACTCAGGACGGCATTACTGGGAGGTAAGTGGGACACAATGGGAAGCTATGTCCATGGCGGTCGGTCAACAGAGGGTCCCATGTGCGGCAGCCAACCAGCCACATAATTTTGTGTCGGCAAGCTATTTTTATATATATATATATATATATATATATATATAATGCTAAACAAAGCATTGCTTGTTTAGCAATAGTTTACTGAAAATAGTTGTACTTGATCAAATTTAGATAGTTTTTGGGTGAACTATTCCTTTCATTAATTATAAACACATGCATGGAATGGATACAATTTGAAATCAAATTGTAAATGTTATTAAAATTGATTTGGTCCAAGGGAGGAAATGCCATCATTCCATCTGATGTTCAAATTGAAACTTCACACTTTGTGTTTTCCTGCAGACCCCATGTAGTGCTTTGGCACATTTTGTGCAATTTTGATATCGTTAATGGGTGTGTGCTTGAATAAACAAGCACACAGCGCTCTATGAAGCAGGGGGGACGAGTTCCAGGGCTCTGCAATCAGGCAGCGCACTAGTTTTATTTCAATTTCAGACTGACTTCACTCGGTAAGCTGTCCCTCACTGCCCTCTTCTAGGTGGAGGTGGGAGGAAAGACAGACTGGGACCTGGGAGTGGCAAGTCAGTCTGTCAATCGGAAGGGAAAAATCACCGTAAGCCCCGCCCATGGCTACTGGTTCCTCAGCCTGCGGGATGGGACCGAGTACTCCTTCCGAACAGAACCCTCGACCGACCTGACAGTCAGCCTCAGACCCTCACGGATTGGAATCTATGTGGACTATGAAAAGGGACTGGTGTCCTTCTACAACGTGGAGGCCAGATTGCTCATCTATACCTTCACAGATCATTTTTCTGACACCATCCACGCGTTCTTCAGCCCCTGTACCAATAAATCTCGACGGAATGAGGCTCCACTGATCATTTGTTCTGTTGCAAAAACAGAATGAAATGCCCTAACATGTTGACGACATCTTGACTAATAAGCTGTCGCATGTATGTTGGAAGAAGACTGATGCACAAACATACCTCTATGTGTGGTCACATCTGCATTCCCTTCTGCATTGAAATAGAGCAGTGGTTCCCAACCTTTTTTCCATAAAGTCCCAGTGAAGCAGAATCTTTGAGCTATGTACCGTTAGAGGAGTCATTCAAATCAAATCTTTCACAGTTGATTGGAACACTGCTGGCTTAGAATGAGCGGTCTGGCGCTCCAGAGGACTGTGGCTCCACACACACCTCCTTTGTCACGAAAAATTGCAGATGGATGAATGTCAAAATGTGATTGGTTTGAATTTATTGGTATATATGACAGGGAATGTGATCTAAAAGGATGAAATGTCATCTAAACTTTAAGGGTCCCCTTTTCTATCATTGATTAAATTGAAAGTTAAGAACAACTAATCATTTCTGTGAATGTTGCATCAATGATGAGTTTTCCTGTAATTGTTTACTAACTTTAATACAATTGTCTGAGTGTATTATGTATTAGTTTTTTTGTGTATCTTTCTTACCAAACAGAGCTTGAGTTCAGGTTCTTACAGTGCCACCATACTGATATTTCTAAAATAGTAATCCAACTTTTAGAAATAATGCTGATAGGCCAACTCCTTACACCCCTTAAAATCAAGACCTTCAGTGATTCAAAGGAGAGCCCTAGTGGTGGTTGGGATGCCCAGGTTTGGGATCAGTTAGTTCAAAATGTATATGCGATTATATCTTGTCTTGTAAAAAAAACATTTCCCCTTATTTACAGTGTGTACTTGAAATGCCCATCCCTATAGGAGCAAATGGAGTAGATAATTAGCTAGAGTTTGTTTATGGGTTAATGTCGAAACATGTAGGCAATATTAATGTTCCAACATTCAGATTTGGCCCTATTTAGTCCTGAGAAATTACAATTATTCAGACACACTGGAGCACACCAGCTCAAATCCGGGGGGGGGGGAAATGCTTTTAGGCTGAATGAAGGCATGACAAAAAAGACCAGAACTGTATCCACAACAGCACTGTAAGGCTCCAAATCTTATGACGCACTAGAACATGTAACGGAGGTTCAAAGCTCGTATTATTTTAACAGTCTAGCATGTTCACACCATGGATGTATTTTGAGAACAGGATATTAAATTCCAAGATGGAGACTGTGGCAGCTGTGGAGGTGTGTGGTTCAGGGAATGGTGTCTAATTAGCCTAAGCTGCTGGTTGATTGGTAATTAGCCAGCAGCTGAAGCCAATCAGTGTGTGTGTGTATTTGTCCCATAAACGAGCAGTTGGGACTGGGGAGCAGGAGGGAGAGCAGAGGTTCAGTCTGCGGTCTGAAGCATTGAATAAAGTATCTTCCCAAGGAGAACCTCGGTGTTGGCTGATCCTTTGCTGCTTAGGGGGGGAACCTATGGGTGACAGCACGAATCCTGTTAGAGACTATTTATCAAAATTTACACATACGGCAAAAAATATGTCAGGCTTCCTATGGTGTCCATGTTTTTGGGCCCATAGAGCATGGTACTAGAATCCCTGAGGCCCAGTTGCATTGCTCATTAAATTGATGCCTCAAATTGATCTTTTTGTGTTTGAGTAATATTATGCTATTGAAATCATTTAACCAACAAAACAAAATGGGAAGCAAAATATATACTTTATAATACTAATAAATCAGACAAAAATTAAATCCGTTCAAATACAATTTCCTCATCGTGAGCAATTATGAGCAAAAGGAAGGTATAGCTCAGGGTCAGTCTGATTTGCCACGCAAACATCGAGTAAATAACATTAGTTGGTTGTACCACTAATGAACAATTGATTACCTCTACTTTATGTAACATTTATGTCCAAGTTGGTATTTGATTAAAAAACCTTAAAGGCAGTGAGTGTACATTTATTTTTACCGATATGACGTCACAAAAATGGTCGAGACCACAAGAAGTATCATAAGATATAAGATGAACCACAAAAAAGGCCATGAGCACAAGCTCAGTACATATGTGAGAGGATACTTTATTGACATCAAGTGCAAAAAGACAGAAAGATAAGGCGGCAGATCAGTCAGAGCATCACATACTTGCAGGCCGCATTTACACAATCCACAATGTCTTCACAAACAGGACATGTATCCACAATTGTCATGTTTGGTCATTAATGTGTCTTTAGATCAGAGGCATTAGAGCTCCATTCTAACACCAGTAAACATTAATGTTGAGTAACTTGTGTTACTCAACATTACTACGAGCCTTTGCTAAGCTTTGCTAAACTGTCACTTCGGTTGAACAATTTGAGGAAACCTAGTGATTTCAATTGCAATTATTTTCAATAATAACTTCAACTTCTAGGGCCAAATAAACTTGACTCGTGACAAACAAAAACTGACCATCTGATCTCAGTAGAAGCATAATGTAGTAGTACATTGCTAATGTGGTACTGGTATAATATATATATAATAGCAATCAGACTGAGGAGCCCCAATGATACTGTTGACAGCTCTGTTCTCTCTTCTTGAGCTTATGTAATCGTTAGATTGGCAGACTGATGGGCCAAACAAGCTTTTTAGCACATTATATAGTTTGGAGTTTAGCTCCGACTACTACAATAAGCTGCTAGCTGCAAACTGCTCAGCAAACTACATGATGCAATCAGCTACATTGTGTAGGGAACAGTTGTCATAACAGCTTGCTCCGACATTGTTAGTCGGTTACTGTGGTGGTGGTGGGGGCGTGGTTAGGCTCAGCTGCAGAGGGAAGAGGGGGAGTGGCTCAGGGAACAGGTGCTGGGAAGAGGCCTAATTGGCCTCAGCTGGAACGGATCTAATGTTTTTTTACTCTTCCCTATATTAGACTCAGTAGGAATGGAGGCAATAGGAGAGGAGAGCAAGCACAGCGTGCCAGTGACAATAAAACGTAATACAAACAATAACCCTGAGTGTGCTCAATCATTGGTGCTGGGGGGGAACCCGGGGAAGGTGACAGGAGCGTGTTACAGTTACATATTAAGTTATGTCTCCTCCCTTAGCTTAATGGTGGTGACATGAGGTCATGTGACCGTGGTGAAGTTCCTTTATAGCCTAATGTTAGCTTTTTACTTCTGCCGATTGTGTTCATGCTTCAAAGATCATAAAAGTGCTTTTCATTTGGGAAGACTATCATGCATGAAGCTTATTTACCAGTCGAATACACACATTATTTAACACAGTAATAACGGGACTACTCCTGTGATAAATAACTGTAACACTCTGGGCTGCGGCTTCCTTCATCAGAAGTTAAAATGTCTTCGTTATTTGGTTGGGGCAGTTGCATTGGTTACACTTTGTGACTTACAGTATTACATGCAATAGTAACGCTGATACAGCATTCACAGTATATTTAAAACAACTCAAACATGACATTGTATTGTAATATTTGATGTAAGCTGTCATAATACACATGAATAAGGCTATGCTGATGTCAACAGAGAAGATGCTTAAGCAAATAAATATTTTTTTGACTGAACAGAAAATGTCTCCTTAGGTAGGTATAAAAGATAATAAAATAATAAAAGTTACAAATAATGGCTTTTCCTGCACAGGGATAAACTGTTCTACAACACAGTCAAATCTTTAGATAATACTTTTTGCTTATTAAGCTGTCACAACAAAAATAATGTAATAGTAAAGTGCTGTTTAGCATTGTAATGCAATGACCTACATTATACAAAATTAAATATCCATCTTAGGTTTAAATACATACAATATCCAGTGTGCTTCCTGGGAAATCTCTTACTTTATGGCTACTTAGAAGTACGGGAACAACATACCATCATGTCCCCTGCTAGTAACGAGTGATGGCCGACATAAAGTAGTCAAGTGCCTCTTATTGCAAACGGTGCCATGCTGCCACAATGCGCTTGAACAAGTGGCATTACTAAAGTCAAATACATGTTCCTTCTACAATGATAATAGTATTGGTGCAATAATAAGGTGCAGTAAGATATTTGGTTGCAGTCACAGAATCAGCTGCGTGAAACCCTGCTGACTACATCTAAAAGATTTGAGCCAACTCTATATTGAGATTGGACTTTTTATGCATTTCAAAGTAGTCATCATAAGAGAAGACCTGAGTGTGAGTGACTCCAGGCCAGCTGGCTCTGTGGCTCACAGAGAAATGATTGCTTTTGATCAGCAACACTCGTGAAACCCACATTGACATTTAGTGCAAAAATCGAACAACATTGATTATTGCACTACCATTGTGCAAGTCGGGTTTTTTTATGTACAGGACTGTCCTGTGTTCTGATGAGTGTTGTTGCACATAGTTAAGGAACGGGGACATTAGGAGAACATTTGAGTTTTCCTTTGTTGGGCTGCTGTAAAATTATCATGTTTATTATCATGTCTATAACTGTACGTGTGGTGCTGATCGTGACTTCTCCAGGCTGTGGCTTGAATGCGTATATGTTCATAGCTCCTGTTGAGTGCTGGTGAATGTACCTCCACGAACGAAGGCCAATGGCTATCTTAAATTGATTGATAAAGGCTCATCCACAGCTGCAGACTGGTATTTCACCTTTTTTTGTGAAAGAGATAATTTAGTTTTCAGACAAATATTTAGAAATGCCACAATATCAAAACATAGCATCACAGACCCATTATTTATTCAAATACAGCGGTTCTAATTTGGTGTTGGCCTCAACCCAGACTCTAAATAACACTGAGGGAGACACATATACATTATAACTTTGTATGATGTTATCATTTCCTCTCACGGTCACTGCTTTGCTTTCTGTGGGTGTGTTTCTGAGCATCCAGACACCTCACCCCCTCCAGCAGCATGGGCGTCCCGTGATGTGGGTCTGTATAGAGGGGGAGAAAGGGAGAAGGGGAGAGTTTGTGTTCACTCCTGGTATTACAGCTGATTTAGTTCAGTCGTCCATTACTTTCTGTATCAGGACACTCTCCTCTCTTCCTCCTTCTGTTTCATGGATTGTGGAAATCTGGATCGTGGTCCATGCCTACTACTAAATATTTAAACATTTCTGTCATATTCATTGAATGTGTTGTAACTCTGTAACGCTGTTCATCTCTACACATTTAATTCGTTTTTTTTTGTAATGTCTATTACTGTATGTGTGGTGACATCTATTGCTTCTGTCCATCCGGGAGAGGGATTCTCCTCTGTTGCTCTCCTGAAGGTTTCTTCCCTTTTAACCCCGTAAAGGTTTTTTTCTGTTTTGGGAGTTTTTTCTGATCCGATGTGAGGTCCTGGGACAGGGATGTCGTATGTGTTCAACTTGTAAAGCCCTCTAAGGAACATTTGTAATTTGTGATGGTGTCTATACAAAATAAACTGAATTGAATTGAATTGGGTGTATTATGGATCTTGGAGCATGGCCACTTACAAGAAAAAAAACTAGTGCTGTGAAAAATAACGCGTTAACTCAGTTAATCCAATTTCAGGTTTAACTAGTTTTTTTTTTTTTTTACGCATTTAACGCATGCGCAGAATGAGCTTCCAATCCGTCTGTTGTTGGTCGACGGGACGAAAAAAAAGTCACTTGCAAAATGAGCTTCCAATACACCACTTCAATCTGAACTCTGTCCGCTCTCATGCAGACGGTCTGTTCATCGGTAATGATCCTTCCGCAGGTTCACCTCCGGAAACCTTGTTACGACTTTTACTTCCTGTAGATCAGGGTCTCAACACGTCGATCGCGACCTGCCAGTCGATCGCGGCGTAGTGTTGGTAGATCGCATGACATTAAAAGATTGGCCGCCCCTGACATGTTCTCTATAGCACGTCTTTGTTCTTTTATTAAACTAAACGTCTGTTGTTGATCGTATCTCCACAGCAGCATGTCATTTCTGTCTCTTCGCGTTGCGTTAACACTTATCGATCTCCGTCTCGCGCCACAGGGCTCCGTGCGCGCATCGGACCGAGCAAAAAAAAAGTCACTTGTCAATCTGTCCACCTGTCCGGGCCGGTGAGGTTTCAGCTTTGCAGCGGTGTCCCCGCCGTCCCTTTCATCACGGCCCAGTTCATGAAGAAAACCCACACAGTCAGTTTGCCTCAGCAGCTGCTAGAGGAAGACTAGAGGCCTTTAGATTGTATCATGGTGGAGTTAATTCAATTCAATTCAGTTTATTTGTATAGCCCAATTTCACAAATTACAAATTTGTCTCGGAGTGCTTTACAATCTGTACACATAGACATCCCTGCCCCAAAACCTCACATCGGACCAGGAAAAACTCCCAAATAACCCTTCAGGGGGAAAAAAAGGGAAGAAACCTGCAGGAGAGCAACAGAGGAGGATCCCTCTCCTAGGATGGACAGATGCAATAGATGTAATGTGTACAGAAGGACAGATTTAGAGTTAAAATACATTCAATGAATATGACAGAGTGTATGAATAGTTCATAGTAGGCATATTCCACGATGGAGACCTCCACGATCCATCAGGCAGATGGCGGTGGGGAGGAGGAGTGGGCGGAGTCTCAACAGGACAGTGGCGTAGTCATGAGCAGGAATTCCACGACCCAGGGGATCCATCAGGCAGATAGGATCTATGCCGTCTCATAGGGTCCGATGACCCCATGAGGCGTAAAGTCAAAAGGACTTCGGGAGAAAGCAGAGTTAGTAGCGTGTGATTGAGAGATGAAAATTCATCCTTAAGGAGAGAAAAAAGGAGATAGGTACTCAGTGCATCCTAAAACGTCCCCGGCAGCTATAAGCCTATAGCAGCATATCAAGGGGCTGGACCAGGGCAAACCTGATTCAGCCCTAACTATAAACTCTGTCAAGAGGAAGGTCTTAAGTCTACTCTTAAACGAGGTGACTGTGTCTGCCTCCCGGACTGAAATTGGAAGCTGGTTCCATAAAGAGGAGCTTGATAACTAAAGGCTCTGGCTCCCATTCTACTTTTTAAGACTCTAGGAACTACAAGTAGTCCCGCATTTAGTGAGCGTAGCTCTCTAGTGGGGCAATATGGTACGACAAGCTCCTTAAGATATGATGGAGCATCACCAATCAAGGCTTTGTAGGTTAAGAGAAGAATTTTAAAAGTGATTCTTGATTTTACTGGGAGCCAGTGCAGAGCAGCTAGTGCAGGAGTGATGTGATCTCTTTTCTTAGTTTTAGTGAGAACATTCTGGATCAACTGGAGGGACCTAAGAGATTTATTAGAGCAGCCTGCTAATAAGGAGTTGCAGTAATCCAGTCTCGAAATGTACGAGCGTGAACCAATTTTCTGCATCTTTTTGAGACAAGATGTGCCTGATTTTTGAAATATTACGTAGATGAAAGAATGCAGTCCTTGAGATTTGCTTTACGTGGGAGTTAAAGGACAAGTCCCGATCAAAGATAACGCCAAGATTCTTTACAGTGGTGTTGGATGCCAGGGCAATGCCGTCTACAGAATCCACATCACCAGATAATTGATCTCTGAGGTGCTCAGGGCCGATTAAAATTACTTCGGTTTTGTCTGAGTTTAACATCAAGAAGTTGCAGGTCATCCATGTTTTATGTCTTTAAGACATGCTTGAATTTTACAGAGTTGGTTGCTCTCCTCTGGTTTTATCGATAAACATAGTTGAGTGTCATCTGCATAACAATGAAAGTTTATGGAGTGTTTCCTGATAATATTGCCCAAAGGAAGCATGTATAAGGTAAATAAAATTGGTCCAAGCACAGAACCTTGTGGAACTCCGTGATTAACGTTGGTGGTTATCGGCGTCATCGTTTACAAATACAAACTGAGATCGATCTGATAAATAGGATTTAAACCAAATTAGTGCCGTGCCTGAAATGCCAATCGACTGCTCCAGTCTCTGTAACAGGATGTCATGGTCAATGGTGTCGAATGCAGCACTAAGGTCTAACAAGACCAGGACAGAGAGGAGTCCTTTATCTGCTGCCATTAAGAGGTCATTTGTAATTTTCACCAGTGCCGTCTCGGTGCTGTGGTGTTTTCTAAATCCTGATTGAAATTTCTCAAATAAACTATTATGATGTAGAAAGTCGCACAACTGATTTGCGACCACTTTCTCAAGGATCTTGGAGAGGAGGGGGGAGGTTAGAGACCGGTCTGTAGTTAGCCAATACCTCTGGATCCAGAGTGGGCTTCTTCAGGAGAGGTTTAATAACAGCCACCTTGAAGGAGTGTGTCGTGGCCTGTTAGCAGAGACACATTGATAATATCTAATAGAGCCGCCAATTAAAGGCAAAACGTCTTTAAGCAGCCTCGTCGGGATGGGGTCCAAGAGACAGGTAGGCGTGTTAGAAGTAGAAACCGTTGAAAATAATTGGTCACGGTTGATAGGAGAAAATCCTCAAATATACACCAGGGCATACAGCGGTTTCCAAGGCCATTCCACTTGAGGACAGATCGGCACTGGTTATGGGCAAGAGATTATTAATCTTGTCCCTAATAGTTAAAATCTTTTCATTAAAGAAGTTCATAAAGTCATTACCACTAAGGTTTATAGGAATGCTCGGCTCCACAGAGCTGTGACTCTCTGTCAGCCTGGCTACAGTGCTGAAGAGAAACCTGGGGTTGTTTATATTTTTCTATTATTGATGAGTAATAGGCTGCTCTGGCATTACGGAGGGCCTTCTTATATGTTTTAAGACTATCTCGCCAAACTAAGCGGGATTCTTGAGATTAGTTGAGCGCCATATGCGTTCAAGCTTTCGTGACGTTGCTTCAGTTTGCGGGTCTGAGGGTTATACCAGGAGCAAACCTCCTCTTCCTCACTGTCTTCTTCTTCAGAGGGCTATCGAGTCAGTGTCATTCTCAGAGAGCCTATGGCACTGTCAACAAGATGATCAATCTGGGACGGACTAAAGTTAGTCCAGGAGTCCTCTGTTATATTGAGTCGTGGTATCGAATCAAATACAGAAGGAGACGCTTCTTTAAATTTAGCTACAGCACTATCAGTTAGTCATCTAGTGTAGAAACTTTTGACTAAGGTTGTACACTCCGGTAGTATAAATTCAAAAGTTATGAGGTTGTGGTCTGACAGAAGAGGATTCTGTGGGAAGGCGTTCAAATGCTCAATGTCACGCCATAAGTAAGAACAAGATCAAGCGTGTGGCCAAAGCTGTGAGTGGGTTTCTGTACTCTCTGACAGAAGCCAATCGAGTCCAACAAGGAGATGAATGCAGCACTAAGGCAATCATTATCAACATCCACATGGATATTAAAATCTCCAACAATAATAACTTTATCGGTTTTAAGAACCAAACTTGATATAAATTCTGAGAATTCAGATATAAACTCTGAATATGGACCTGGTGGCGGTACAGAATCACAAATCGAATTGGCTGTAGTGTTTTCCAGGTTGGATGTGAAAGACTAAGAACAAGGCTTTCAAATGAGGTGTAGTGTAATTTTGGTTGAGGATTAATTAATAGGCTCGATTCAAAGATGGCTGCTACTCCACCTCCTCGACCGGTGCCTCGAGGAATGTGAGTATTAATATGACTTGGAGAGTCGATTCATTCAGGCAGACATATTCTTCATGGCTCAGCCAGGTTTCAGTTAGGCAACATAAATCAATGTGATTATCTGATATTAAATCATTCAGTAACACAGCTTTAGATGACAGAGATCGAATATTTAGGAGACCACATTTAATAGACCTATTTTGTTGCACTGCTGAAATAATTGTGTTAACTTGTATAAGGTTATTGTGTACGACTCCTCTTCTGCTTACTTTTGATTTATTTAATTGAAGTGGCCGTGGGACAGACACAGTCTCTACTCTAAAGTCAAGGGTGGGTAACTGCTCGAATGGAAGAGCAGAGAAGGGTGTTAAACTACAACTCTGCTCCCGGTTCCTGATCTGAACCCTGGGTTGTCATAGATTAAGTCCGGTGATCAACTTGGTCATATTCGCAGAAATGAGGCGCTCCGTCCAACGTGGGATGAATGCCGTCTCTCCTCATCAGATCAGGTTTTCCCCAGAAAGTCTTCCAGTTGTCTCGTAGCCCACATTATTGGCTGGGCACCACCTCGACAGCCAGCGGTTGAAAGGGGACATTCGGCTATACAATTCGTCTGTCTGCAAATTTGGGAGAGGGCCAGAGAAAATTACGGTGTCCGACAACGTCTTGGCATAAGCACACCGATTCCACATTAATTTTAGTGACTTCCGACCGGCGGGCTCGGCGTCATTACCACCGGCGTGTATTACAATCTGACTGTATCTCCGCTTATCCTTAGCCAGCAGCTTCAAACAAGACTCCACGTCGCCCGCTCTGGCCCCGGGAGGCACACGACTCTGGTCCGTGGCTTCGCTATTTTCACGTTCCTGACTATAGAGCTCCCGATAACCAGGGTGTGTTCCTCAGCGGGTGTGTCGCTGAGCAGGAAAACTGGTTCGAAACGTGAAGTGGTTGGTGCACAGCGGGCTTCTGTGTAGACTTACTACTCCTGCGAACAGTTACCCACGATCCCGGCTGATCGGGCACCACCGGAGAACAGCTAGCAGCTGACTGTAGCTCCGCGCCGGCTACGGGAGAGGGCGGGCTAACTAGCATAGCTGTCTGAGCTTCGATAGCGCGGAGCCGTGCATCTAACCCACTTAGACCTGCCTCCAACCTAGCAAATAAACTACACTTGTTGCATGTATCGTTATCATTAAGGGAGGCAGGGGGATAACTATACATGATGTTATATATGACTATATATAATGGTTGACAAACAAGAGAAAAATGTTCTGTTTAACCCTCCTGTTACCTTTACATTTACTAACATATTTTACCCTCGGGGTCAATTTGACCCCAGCAATTAAAACCTCCAGAAAATTATTAGAATTAATATTGCTTCCCAAGTTTAAGTGTGAGGTACTTTATGTTTGTTTGTTGACTACCTAAATAGCCCTTTAAATATATAAAAAAGTTGATATTTCTTATATGTTTGACACAGTGAAAAACAGCCTGGGGTCAAATTGACCCCAAAGAACACCGACATTAAACATTGAATGGGGTCAAATTGACCCGAAAGGTAACAGGAGGGTTAAACATTCTGTTTAGGATGAAGATGTATTAATGTTCCAGATGGAAGAAAACTGCTAAATATCTGCTGAGTTGCAGCACCATTGTATAGAAGAATGTATAAATGTATATATCCGTCTTTTGTCATAAATCTCTATGTTCTCACAAAATATACCGAGAATATCGGTAATATGTGATTAATCATGATTAATCCCCAAAAACCTGTGATTAACCCGATTAAAAATTTTAATCGTTTCACAGCCCTAAAAAAAACATTTAAATAGTTGTCTTTTTTGGATGTCAGGTCTCACTGAACTTCCGGATGTCTCTGATCCATTCATGTGCACAAGTAAACCGTGAAAGTGTGACAGTGAGCCAGCACAACGTAACCGTCACTTGAATGACATGCGCCGGTGTAAAATGTGTTGGGAACACATTTAGTTATTTGTGTGTGTGTGTGTGTGTGTGTACATACCAATGACCTTGGCCTGGAATCTGACCTTCAGACTACTGCCTTTTCTCCCTCTTGTTGCCAGAGTGATCTCCTCCTGCAGCACCCCCTCCTGGTGAGTCTTGTACTTGCATGTTACCTTGACTCCTCCTTTACGAGAGGGAGAGGGTTCATCGACATGTATTCATTCACTCACACTATTCAGTTGTGTCTCATCAAGGAAAGAAGCGGTGCAGGATGAGAGAGGCACAGTTGTATTTTCTTTTGGTGCTTCAGATGCACTTTGAACCCTTCTTTTCAAATATCCTCCTCAGGGGGAATAAAGTATATATCTATCTCTCTCTCTCTCGTTCTCTTTATCTCTATCTATCTATCTATCTGTCTTTCTATGTATCTATCTATCTATATTGGGATATTGCTCCCTCAGCTCTGCATCAAAACAGTGTCTCCTGAGTGGCATGCTACATATTTGATGCACAATTCATAAAGTCTCTTAGTTAGAAACACTAAGCGTCTTCAGATAGAATTAAAGAATAAATATACATATGTTCTACATTCAACACATATTAAACACCTCCAGTTGCTTGATGTGTTGACAGTGTGCCAGTGACTCATTGGATGCGATGGAAGAAGTCCTCCATGAAGAAAGCCAGAGTGAAGGCCTTGACAGCCCACACGCATGACCAATTAGCAACACAAATAACACAAACGTTTGCCGTCTTGACAGAGTCTCCCTGCTGTTGTACACTATATTGTGTTTTGAATATGTCCATTTAACAAAACGTGTTTGGTTGACTCAGGAAATTCAACCTTGTTCCCAAAAAATAACAAGGCTTTTTTCACCGTGTAAATACTGCATTCAAAGTAAAAGTACGATGATAAAAACAATAGGTTAAAAACATGATATTATTGTGGGAATTCTTGGCACAAAACAACATCTTCAGTGTGTGAAGGCTTTTCAGTTACTAGTGGAGCAGTCACCAGCTAGGCGAGGATGCAGGATTTCAGCTCTCTATAGCACCTCCTAAGGATGCTTGCTAGAGGGAGAGACCTTACAGTGTGTTATAAACCCACAATCCACCTGGACCATCGCCTCAGGTGGTACTCTATATTGTACACAGAGTACCTGAAAACTGTGAGTGAAGAAAGCAACATCAAGGCTGCAACTAGAATAATTATTCACGTTGTAGCGGCGTTCCGTCGTTGTTGTTTTCTTAATCCGCTAAAGAGCTGCAGACACAGTGAATTTCCTCTCACGCGCATGACAGGAGACCGTTCATTTCCTTTTCTTTTCGATTTGATTTTAAACAGCAAAAAACGCTGACAAAGTATACAAAATAATAAACGTTCAAAACGATCTCATGGTCTTACGGTAAAAAAACTATATCTCTCGTGTCTAATGCGGCTCTGTTCTTACCCCTGTTGCCGTCATGACGTCATTAAATAGCCTGGCTCGAGCGTCAGTCATTAACATAAAGATCTTTTAATATATTAAATTTATAGTTCCTCCAAATTGAGCATAAATCTAAATATTAAATTATAAACAATTCTGAAACTTAAATTTGCTAAAAACACAGTTGTGGCTCTTACACACGTGGTCAGTCATTTGTTTCTATAGAATCTGAATTGTAATTCAAATCTGTAGAATACATTTCTCACAATTTTTTTCTCCTCTCCTTTTTATATCCAATGAATATCAATACTCATATTGATACTGTGTTGTGAAATACCAATGGGGGAAAGGTAGTTCATTCAAGAGTCTACAGCCATGTGAGCAGCTCTGTGGGAATGTACATGGACACAGCGGTGCTTTGAGCTAAACGCTTCTCCTAATGAGAGATCAGTCTGTCAACACTCTCTGGTGGACCAACTGGACAATTACTGTAAATGATCTCAGTGATCTCAAACCTGTACCAGCTGTCGTACAGCGATACCACTGTGTCGGCAAAAAGCTAAGCTAGATCAGCCTCAGACATTTATCTTTCACGAAAGTATTGAATAAATAGACATTTTAACATGATGATGGCATTTTGTGGATGAATTGTCTGGGAACCATTGATGTCTGTACAACATCTGTGCATATTTCCCAGGTTAAGAGCGGGTGGTGCTGGTCAGGAGATCACCAAAGTCAGTGGGCTTCATCCTCCTCCTCTCCTGTATACTCGACTGGCCAACATTGTCATCCCAAAGAGACTACAAAGATCCTAAGGGTAAAAGAGAGGTGTGTGTAGGATAATTTTTGCGTAACTGACCGAGATTCTGGACTTTCACACTGACTTTTTTATTTCTTTTCAGCTCCACCCAGGCTCCATCTTTTTCATTCCTTCTGCATAACTGATAATCTGGTGGTGAGCCATCACAAATCATTGGCCCAATTAAAATACTGGCAACCATTAATCAGGTCACTAATCTAACTGTAAAACCTGCATGTGTTTCAAAAAAAAGGCAAGTCTGGAACCCCGGAGGTCAGCTCATATTTCCCTGTGTAACTTAATCTGCCACTAATGCACAGTCTCTTGCTTACTGCCTGACAACCACAGAGTTTTAACCTCTGTGTCCTCCACAAGAACGATTGAGAAAAGGCTAGAATGATAGACTGCACAACGAGCCAATCAGCACGCTCCACACAGCGAGTCATGGTAGACTAAAGGCAGAAAAGGAAACAGTGAGGTTGCCTCTGGTGGAGATCTCGATACCACAAGCAACCAGCCACTCATCCATTCATGCACAATCTCGAAGTGAGATCACAACCGTCACACCTTCAGAATCTCTGACTTTGTACCAACACAGATTATCCCCCGTTAAGGCAGTAAACTGTTCTGAATGCCTGGACTTACCCTCCAGTGTGGAGTTGATATGTTGAACCCGGAGGTTGGGGAACTTCCGGGTTGGAGAAGAGGAAGGGAGACAAGAGAGCTCTTTGCCCTGAGTGGGGACATCTGGGACGGTGAAGACAATCTCATAGCAGTGCTGGCTCTTCAGGAACCCCGCCTAGAGAGGGGAACGACAGAGGAGAAGGCAAAGAGGGAAGGAGAACGTGTCAGCGGCGAACATGCTGGAAACAACACTCTGAGGCGCGCTGACAGGAATCCACAACAGTGAAGTTGCAGCCAGAAAGCTCCACGATGAGCTGAAACTAAGACACACTGTGTAAAGGGGAGCAGCAGATGAGCTGATAGTTAGTTCTCTGTAGGTTCTTCACTATGAGTGAAACAGTTCCATGGGCACACCTTGACCAAATAGCTGCCATCCTTGTCTTGGATAGCAATGAGAGTGGAGAGGTTTGAATCGTCATCTCTCCGCGTCGGAGAGCCGGGGGGCTTGTCGTCGTCAGGGAAATGCACCCCACCGGCCTTAGAGGTGGAGCCTGGGGATGGAGTAAAAATAGAAGTGTTAAATTATCTAGCAGCCAAGGTAGGCCCGATTATGACGATGTGATGAAGAATAACAGCTAAAGACGAGGGTGTATGTCAACGGTGCAACAAAGCAAAAACAGCAACGATTATTTTTTAGAATGTTTTCTTAAATCCTGTTAAGCAAATGCAAACAAAGACGAAGGAGGGCAGTCGACAGAAACCTCTAAATAAATGAATAGAATGTCACTCCGTTCAGCTGGGACTAGTCTACAACAAGCTACGAACCAAAGAAAAGCACATGCCTCTGAGATGAGGAGGGGCATTTTAAATATTCTAACTATTAGAGGCAAGATTAATAATCTCTTGCCCTTAACCAGTGCCGATCTGTCCTCAAGTGGAATGGCCTTGGAAACCGCTGTATGCCCTGGTGTATATTTGGATGGCTTTTCTCCATCAACCGTGACCAATTATCTTCAACGGTTTCTACTTCGAACACGTCTACCTGTCTCTTGGACTCCATCCCGACGAGGCTGCTTAAAGACGTTCTGTCTTTAATTGGCAGCTCTCTACTAGATATTATCAAAGTGTCTCTGCTAACAGGCCACGTACCACACTCCTTCATAGTGGCTGTTATTAAACCTCTCCTGAAGAAGCCCACTCTGGATCCAGAGGTGTTGGCTAACTACAGACCGATCTCTAACCTCCCCTTCCTCTCCAAGATCCTTGAGAAAGTGGTCGGAAATCAGTTGTGTGACTTTCTACATCATAATAATTTATTTGAGGAGTTTCAGTCAGGATTTAGAAAACACCACCGAGACAGCACTGGTGAAAATTACAAATGACCTCCTAATAGCATCAGATAAAGGACTCATCTCTGTACTTGTTTTATTAGACCTTAGTGCTGCGTTCACCACACATACTGTTACAGAGACTGGATCAACTGATTGCTATTTCAGGTACTTGTTCACGTGGGTAAGGCAAATCTCAAGGACTGCATTTTTTTAAATACACGCAACATACAAAAATCTGTCACATCTTGTCTCAAAGCGATGCAAAAAAACTGGTTCAAGCGTTCGTTACTTCTTGACTAGATTACTGCAACTCCTTATTATCAGGCTGCTCTAATAAGTCTCTTAGGTCCCTCCAGTTGATCCAGAATGCTGCAGCTCGTGTTCTCACTAAAACTAAGAAAAGAGATCACATCACTCCTGCACTAGCTGCTCTACACTGGCTCCCTGTAAAATCAAGAATCACATTTAAAATTCTTCTCTTAACCTACAAAGCCTTGATTGGTGATGCTCCATCATATCTTAAGGAGCTTGTAGTACCATATTGCCCCACTAGAGATCTGCACTCACTAAATGCGGGGCTACTTGTAGTTCCTAGTCTTAAAAAGTAGGATGGGAGCCAGAGCCTTCAGTTATCAAGCTCCTCTTTTATGGAACCAGCTTCCACCTTCAGTCCGGGAGGCAGACACAGTCACCTCATTTAAGAGTAGACTCAAGACTTTCCTCTTTAACAGCGCTTACACTCAAAAAAACAATTCAAGGCCGTCATAGAGGGGACACATTTAAATATTGTTTGATACATTTAAATAAATCAATTACAAAAATAGATATTTATATGTAATGGGTGTAACACAAAATGTAGGAATACTTTCATTTATTAGATTTATTTAGGTTCGATGGTGTGCATATCAACGCAAAATAAATGTGTTTAATTGGGGACTACCCTTTGCGCATGCGCCAGCTGAAAATCAGTTGTTTGCATGAGGTGAACACGCTTTCAGGGCTGGTGTAGTGGCTAGCACTGTCGCCTCACAGCAAGAGGGCCGTGGGTTCAATTCCCGGTCGGGGCGGTCCTTCTGTGTGGAGTTTGCATGTTCTCCCCGTGGCAGCGTGGGTTCCCTCCGGGTTCTCCGGCTTCCTCCCACAGTCCAAAGACATGCAGTCAGGTTAATTGGTGTCTAAATTGCCCATAGGTGTGAGAGTGAATGGTTGTCTGTCTCTATCTGTGCCCTGGATGGACTGGCGGCCTGTCCAGGTGACCCTGCCTTCGCCCAATGTCAGCTGGGTTAGGCTCCAGTGCACCGTGACCCTAATGAGGATAAGCGGTATCGAATATTTCATTTCCAATTTATATTTTGAGTTGGACAAACACAAATTAATTTAATGAATATCATTATCTTAATTTAGATGTATTTGATACAAATGAGTTGGACTAACTTAAATACATTTTATTGCACTGATGTGCTTAATTTGAGTTGGAGTTGCATATAATTATTGGATGGAAAACCTGCCAACACTTTAATTTAGTTCATCCAATGAGTCATTTCTTTGAGTGTATAGTTTGCCCTGGTCCTGTCGTATGTGTACAGATTGTAAAGCCCTCTGAGGCAAATTTGTCATTTGTGATATTGGGCTATATAAAATTCTTGGTCCAAAACCACACAGATATGAAAATGCTACATTACAGCAGAAAAGTCAGCCATTAAAAACACCTTTCTTGGTTTTGGTATTGAACATAATGATATGCCCAAATCCCCCGACTCACTGTTTATATTTTGCATTTTTTTTTAAAGTGATCTGAGAAAATGTTGGTATGTAGTGATACTGTCGGGAGCTGCACAGTAAGCTGTTGCCCCGTGCTAATAAAGGCCGGATAGAGGGTGTGTTAACTCATCAAACAGATACAATTGCTTGGAGGAAAAAGGACTCAACCTTGTGACTTCTGGCTCATTTGTAGTAGCGCAGTCTCACACACGCATGTGCGCGCACACACACACACACGTGCAGTGTCAAACTTACCTTTTATTCCTGTTGCCATGGTAATGCGGTTAGGAATTGGGAAGTGTCAGACAATGCCCTAGAGATGGCATCACTGGCCACCAGTCTGAGGTCAGACAATGACAGCGAGGACAACAGAAAGAGACCGTATGAGATTAGAAAGTTCAAAGTGTACTAAAGTAAAGACAGAGCCTTGAAGCATGAGCTCTTTTTGCTTCATAAGAGATGGTGCAGAGTATGAATATCACAGGGTGATTGATCTGACACATAACTCCGTCTCTCTGTCCTAAACTTTGATCTGTAGTCGATTAAATTCTTAACATAACATATAATAAACTACATATATTGGGCAGAGTTTCCGATTTGTTACAAAAGCAGACTCGTGACGGAAATGTCGCCGGTTCAATCCCGGTTTGGCAGGATGATGAATTCAGCGCGACGTCACACACTTTGTGGAGTGCCGTTTAGATTTTTAGCTGTCGCCATGTTGGCTTTTTGAAGAAGTGAGACGAGAAGGCGGAGCTACGTACAACAAAATGCTGAGTAAGACATGTTTTGGTGACCAAAATGTTACAAATTTACTGTTTACACAGAGGTAATAAATCAAAAGAGAAGTAGAGACCTTTTCTCATATAGACTTCTATACAATCAGAGGAGTTGCCCGCTGGTGGACAGTAGAGAGTATGCAGCTTTAAGGCACTTCAGCGTGGAGTTCACTTTTCAGAATCAGAAGTGAAAGAGCATCACTTGCTCATTACCACACGTAAGGTTTCCTAAGCTGCTCATTGGTCAACAGATCAGACTATGGTTGTTCTTGATAAGTTGTTCAAATACACAAATAAAATAAAATGATGTCTAAATGAGATGAAATCTGAGAAGTTCTGATACAGTAGTGTAGCTTTAAGCTTCTTTTTTCTTGCTGGATAATGACCTGGGCCTGAAGACAGAACCTGTAAAGTAATGTCTTATAGTGTCCCTAACAAGACCATACACCGCAACAGCTACTGTACTGAGAAGAATACATACTTATACGTTTTCTTTAAAATTGTAATATATATATATATATATACAATTTTAAGGAAAATATATTTGCATGTTTTCTTCTATCTATCTATCCATCTAAATATATATACATATGTATATATGTACATAGATATATTTATACATCTATATCCATATACATATATATATTATATATATATAACACTGAGAGAGAGAGAGAGAGAGAGAGAGAGAGAGAATGAGGCAACACCCCTGCTCACAATGAACGAGCATCCCTCCTTCTCAACACTGCGGTCAAGCTAGCCGCCACTTCGGAAAACAGTCAAGCCAGCCCGCCCGATATTTTTCAGTACACGTATATACCAGGCATTACGGTACGAGCGTGTGAAAACTGTCTTCAAAATAAGAGCGAACTCCGGTGAACGTGATATGACGAAACACGCCTTTAAATACAGATATAGTGATAGATTAAACTAATTGAAGAGATGAAAAATCACGAATTGTATGAATGATGAATACAATACATAAAAGAAGGTAATTATTCCAATATTGGATGTTCTGATTTAAAATTTCAAAATAAAAGATATAGAAAATCACATTCATGCGCAAATGTGTGTCTAATTTCAGAAAAGATTTAGAACACAATGGTGCGTTGTTACAAAATACTTTCACTTCTGATTCATGGTAGAGTACCTCAAGGTGTCACCCAGAGATAATCAAGACATTCTGACGTTTGATTTCTAAATGAAAGCTCTTCATGAAGAAAATAATATTAATATATTTCCAATATTTGATATTTCTTTAATTTAAAGTTAGCAAAAAATAAATATTATTAATATTATGCCAATATTTGAATTTTATTTAAAGCAAATCCGTAACTTTCTTGAAAGAAATTACACTGCAGTCTTGTTATTGGTGACCTCTCCTACGGCCAGGATTATTTTCATGAGATATCACTCTGCGGATTGGGAGAAAATTCAATTTAAAGTTAGCGGAAAATTAATATTATGCCAATATTTGAATTTTATTTAAAGCAAAGCCTTAACTTTCTTGAAAGAAATTACACTGCAGTCTTGTTATTGGTGACCTTTGCTAGGCCCATGATTATTTTCATGAGATATTACTGTGCGGATTTTGAATGAATTCAATTTAAAATTAGCGGAAAATTAATATTATTTATATTATGCCAATATTTGAATTTTATTTAAAGCAAATCCTTAACTTTCTTGAAAGAAATGACAGTGCAGTCTTGTTATTGGTGACCTCTGCTAGCCCCAGGATTTTTTTCATGAGATATTACTGTGGGGATTGTGAGAAAATTCAATTTAAAGTTAGCGAAAAATAAATAATGTTTATATATTTCCAACCTTTGAATTTTATTTAAAGCAGATCATCAAAAATGGCACTGCATTCTAGTTACCTTCGCATTCTGCGGAAGGTTATGTTTTGATCGCTGTGTATTTCTTTATTTGTGTGTGTGTGTTTGTGTGTTATTCGCATAACTCAAAAAGTATTAAACCGAATCGCATGAAATTTGGTGGGATCATTGGGTATTATCCGGGGACCATTTGATTAGATTTTGGGATTGATCGGGTCAAAGGTCAAGGTCATGAAAAGGTCAAAATCTTCTTTTTACCATAGCGCGGTCAAATGTTCATACATAATTCTTTTGTGATGTTTACCACATATCCGGTATCAAGTTACATCAATTTACAGTTCCCCACACTCTCATGCCAAGTACCAAAAAAGTGGCTGCGGCGAAGGTATGGGCTCTACCGAGTGCCTGTTCTAGTTAGTTATGTCTAACTTTAGATTAGAAAGGAAATAACTAGTGTTGTTACGAGATGTGCCGACGCTTCGAAGCGTGTGTCGAGTAATGGAGGGGGCGTTTCCTCGAAGCGCGTATCGAGGCTTGCTTCATTTAGGGGAGGAGCCAAAAATGATGACGTCCGAAGCCTCGCTGCCCGGCTGTACCACGTGACTGCTTCGGGAAGTGGTTCAGATTTTGCCGGGAGGTTTGACAGCAATATAAACCCCTCAGGCTCCATTCAAAATGTGGGTTGTTGGATGAGAGTTTGGAGAGTTTAGAGAGAGAGATAGTTTGGAGAGTTAGGAGAGTGAGGAGAGAAGGATAGGTGATAAGATGGAACTGTTGAGAAACTGTTATTTCTGAATAAAAATGAATAAAATGTCCCTTGTCCTGTACATCATTGTCCAAGTTACACAAACATATTCAGTCCCCTCTTAGTTACACACACACACGTTCACTGTCCTCTGCCTGCTTAAGCCCATGCCATTTTCCTAAAGTGACATAATAACATTACACAACCTGCCATATCATATGATACTACCATTTTGGGAACATTTACACACACATAATACATTCAACAAATATTTTATTATGCACATATGTGATAATTTATGTACAGAAATGATTTGGTCATACATTTTTGTAATTCAGTCATTCCCAACAGCCATAACAGACACAAAAATTCAATGCATCACATTATGTGGTTCAGATACAGCTGCCTGTAATTATACACTTGGCCAGTAGGTGGTTTCGTGAGCACATGAAGCTTCGAGAAATGAACCCTTTCTCGAACCAATTGGCTGAAGTGGTTGATGCCTCATGAGGCTTCATCTCACCATCACTAGAAATAACCCATAGTTACACACTAGTCCGTAACATTTAGCTCCATACGTTCCTTTTATTAGTTGTTTTCATCCTGTCTGCCTGTTTCACTCACTATCATGTCATTCCAGATCCTGCTTCCCATCTCGTCAGTCCAACTCCCTTCACCTGTTCTCTCACCTGCCTCTGATCACTCCCATGTCAATCCCTCATTCCCTTCACCTGGTCCTCATGCCCGTCTCACCTGTTGCCCATTCCCTCATTAGTCCCTGTCTACTTAGGTCCCCTCACTTGCACTTGTCCTCTGCCAGATTGTCTTGTGGTCTCCAGCCCAAGCCCTCCAGCGTTCAAGATTAAGTTGATCTATTTCTGCTAGTTTTGTTCCTAAAACAGCTGGTAGGAGCAGAAAGAACATCCCATTGATTTGTTTCTAGATGTATTTTTTCCGGATATGTATTGATAGTAGTATAAAGTCTCTTATTTTCTTTGTATGTGTTGAATACAACAAATTAGGCTGCATTACCTGTATTTAAGTACTGCACGTAAGTGACAAAAAGTCAAATAAATTGGATAGAAGACAAACAAAGTGATTGAGACATTAAGTAAAAAAACAACAACAGCATATGCAACAATATTCCAACACAGAAACAATTCAGTTATAATTAACAAAATGTCCTCATGAAGTAAGTAGTCATATGGCAAGAACTTTACCAGCATTCACAACAAATAATAACAGGAAGCAACAAAAAGTCTAAGGAAGAGTTTTCTAATTCTTGGGAGTTTTTCCTAAGTGCATGCAGTGTATTTAAGTGAATAATTAAGTGCGCGGAAGGAAATTGTCCTGGGAATCTAAGTCAGTGGGGGACCCGGGATTTTCAGGAGCCCAACTGCCGACGGGAAGAAACTGTTTGTGTGGCGTAAAGTCTTGGTCCTGATGTACCTCAGCCTCTTGCCAGAGGGGAGGGACTTGAACAGTGTGTGACACGGGTGAGAGGAGTCAGCTACAATCTTCCTTGCTCGCTTTAGGGTCCTGGAAGCAGACAAGTCCTGGAGGGATGGCAGATTGCGGCCAATCACTCTCTCAGCAGAGCGGATGATCCGCTGCAGTCTGGCCCTGTCCTTAGCAGTGGCTGCAGCGTACCAGACGGTGATGGAGGAGCAGGGGATGGACTCGATGATGGCAGTGTAGAAGTGCACCATCAGGAAGTACGTCCTCTGCCGTGCCTTTTCAGTGATGGAGCTGATGTTCAGCTCCCACTTGAGGTCCTGTTATTTAGCTGACTTGAACTTGAATTTCCTGAAAGTCTGTAGAGTAATATCTCATGAAAATAATCTTGGGCGTAGCAGAGGTCACCATTAACAAGACTTCAGTGTCATTTCAGTCAAGATTTGTAAGTATCTGCTTTTAATAAAATTCTAATATTGCCATAATATTTATTTTCGCTAACTTTAAAGCCTCATTATGTAGTTTTTCCCTTTTAGCGCCCCCTTCAGTTTGAGGTATTTAACGTTTACTTCGGTGTCGTAAATACCCAGTTACGATAGATGCACCCTCGCATACACTTGTATTGAGTTGGGATCATGTGTTGTCCTGTATTATAATTATAATTATTGTTATTATTTGTACGTGTCACGGGTTATAAAAGGTGACGCGTGGGGTTTTTTGTTTGGAGCGGGCTGACAGGCGCGCTCCAAACATGCTGATGGAAATGTCACTCTTGCCTGTCTTCAAAACTTGAGAGCCCTGCTAATACGAAGACTGCGCAGGAACACTGTGAACTGGGCCAGCACCTACCGGACTAGGGTGAAGTAGCGCGGGGATTGAACGCGGCGCCTCGCCACGTTTCCGCCTGGTCGGTCAGCTGTTTGCCGGCTTTTGGTGGGAGGGTGTGTGTGTGTGCGCGTGCAGTCATTTACTTTTGTTTTGGGGGACTGCAAAGACTTTGGGGACTGTCGGGATCCGGGGATTATACTTCGTTTTGAGTGGGTTTGATTGTTTGTAGTGGATGTGTTCATTTTGGGGGCTTGCAGATGCATTGAATTTGATTTAATATAATAACATTTGGGTTTCCGCATATCGACTGTGTGTTTTTCTTTTACGACCATTTGAGCAGAGAGTTAACACCAGAATTCGCAGATCCGTCCATTCCCTTTTTTTTAGCGTATTGTACCTTTTCCCCTTGATTGAGTTGCTAAGGGCGAATTGTTACAACATAACCAAAGGAATGACATTTAGTTTAGATGAAATACCGATCACGTTTTCAGCCTATATACGTTGTTTTCTAAATGTTTGAATGTGGAGTACGTGTGATCGAATACAATATTGTTGACAACACCAAAAAGCTACATAAAAAAGCTACCCTTATACTGTAGCTGCGAGCGTGGAGTGACATTATATGACATTGCGTAATCACTGCCAGAAAGCAGGTCGAAGTAAATCCGCCCCGGAGCGGGCGGCTCCAGAATCCTACATAGCGGAGTTATTTCCCCACAGACCCCCGATGGCAATAGCGGAGGCGCAAATCGCCATATTAAAAGTCATTGTAGCGGCAATTTTTTTTCAAGCTGTTATTTTAAGGTACAATTGTTACATAGTGTTACTTTAAATTGAATTTTCTCCCAATCCGCACAGTGATATCTCATGAAAATAATCCTGGGCCTAGCAGAGGTAACCAGTAACAAGACTGCAGTGTAATTTCTTTCAAGAAAGTTACAGTTTTGCTTTAAATAAAATTCAAATATTGGCATAATATTAATAATATTTATTTTTTGCTAACTTTAAATTGAATTTATTCAAAATCCGCACGGTAATATCTCATGAAAATAATCATGG
Source organism: Pseudoliparis swirei (assembly GCF_029220125.1). NCBI lineage: Eukaryota > Metazoa > Chordata > Actinopteri > Perciformes > Liparidae > Pseudoliparis > Pseudoliparis swirei. Next base: position 13,294,256 of record NC_079411.1, read on the forward strand.
GGCTAGCAGAGGTCACTACTAACAAGACTGCAGTGTAATTTCTTTCAAGAAATGTAAGGATCTGCTTTAAAGAAATATCAAATATTGGAAATATATTACTATTATTTTCTTTATGAAGTGCTTTCATTGAGAAATCAAACGTCAGAATGTCTTGATTATCTCTGGATGACACCTTGAGGTACTCTACCATGAATCAGAAGTGAACATATGTTATAACTACGCACCATTTTGTTCTAAATCTATTCTGAAATTAGACACATTTGCGCATGAATGTGATTTTCTTTATCTTTTATTTTGAAATTCTAAATCAGAATATCCCAATATTGGAATAATTACTTTCTTTCATTTAATGTATTCATCATTCATACCATTCATGCTTTTTCATCTCTTCATTTAGTTTAATCCATCACTTTATCTGTATTTAAAGGCGTGTTTCGTCATATCACGTTCACCGGAAGTTCGCTCTTATTTTGAAAACATTTTTCACACACTCACACCGTAATGCCTGGTATATACGTGTACTGAAAAATATCGGGCGGGCTGGCTTGACTGCGTTTTCCGAAGTGGCGGCTGGCTTGACCGCAGTTTCTCAACTGGACATGACCTCTTTCACACAGCCCACGGACACATCGCGCTTAATGCATGTTCGCACGGTGTTAGAATGAGATATATTGCTACGCACTGACAAAAAGATCTGAAGTGTCTCGAGCGGTCAAAACACAAACACGCGAGCATCTCTCACTGCAGTGAAATGAGGCCAATCATATGGCGGATACGTACCGCTTAGTTGGATCTTTCTTCAGGAGCGCATTCATATGTCATACAGCCAGTGGTGTCATACCGTCTGTCCCCTCAGAGCAGAAACGCCGACATCTGTCCCGGTGAAGCGTTGTCAAGACGAGAGGCTACTGCGTTAAACTGACGGAGAGAAGGGCCATTTGCGCGGGCATGTGCCTTCTCGGCGGACACGCGCAGAGCATGTGTCTGCCAGACTAAAGTCCTGTTATTTGGACCTCAACATTATATCTTCTCATCTTGGTCCTTTGGCCTCTTTTGTTTAACCATGTAACGGATTACATGAATTACGTGTGACAAATAAACTATGCTTAGTGTTTAAAAAGAATAAACCAACTGTCTCTTTTTATTCAATTATCACCATTTTGTATTGTATGCCTCATCATCAACACATGCTCACTTTTGTAGGAATGATTGGTTCTAAAATTACAGAAATAAAATGTCAAATCTCAGATTAAAATAAACAGCATTAAATACATCTGTATCAATAGCCTAGATCATTTTTAAAGACACAGACATATATAACTAGATGTATGTTGGAAAACTTGATTTCTGTCTACATGAATATGAATATTAAACTGCCTGTAGTCAAGTACTGTTCATTTATTTGTATTCATTCATTTATGTTCTTTTGACTTTCTTCTGGTATGTGCTGTGACCAAATAAGAATGCCTTGCTCATTCTATTGCCTTGACTTTTATTTTGAAACATTCTTACTTCCGGGTTATGTTTCCGTCTCCTTTCAAAGGCAAAAACAAAAGCTGGGTTTGTAAAAAAAAAACCAGAATGGTTTGTGTACGACCAGCGCCGCCGCTCCCATAACGCGCACTACGCGCTGTGCGTAGGGCACCAAGTCCTGAGGGGGCACCACAAAATTGGCAACTAAAAAGATCCTCATAGTTATAAAAATTACAATGCCGTTATTATTTCAGTCTAGAAATATAAGGCACCTTTTAGGCATGTATATCACAAAACAGAAGGAGTTATGCTTAGGGCACCAACATGGCTAGCGGCAGCACTGTGTACGACGCTCTGACAGTTTGTTTAATAATTTAGTTTAACAAAAACTAAAATTGGGAACCAAAATCAAATAATGAGCCGATTTAGTATTTTTGCAAATCCTTCTTTAGTTTTTTTCTTTCAAAGAGAGACGCAAAGCAATCAGGTGACCCGGAGATACGACTATGTCAAAATAAAAGCAAAGGCAATAGAATGATTATATGCAAGAAATTATTATTTACATGATGCAAACACATACCAGAATATCATTAGAAGAAAATAAATGTATAAATATAAATGAAAAAACCTGGGCCGATGTGAGTTTGTTAGCAACAGCAGTTTAATATTCATATCATGTACACAGCACATCAAGTTTTCAATTAAGTGTTGCATTGCTTAATGCAACACAGTTATTAATATAGCTAAGTCAAAGTAATGTTTTAGTTGTTACTGTTGGCACTGTTTATTTAATCTGATATTTGATGTTTATGGTTAAATTGAAACCTTTCATTTATATAATTTAAGAACCAAAATCCTACTTCGTTGATTTTTTTTGTCACACATCCAATATTGAATAGTTAAACAGAGGGGCCGACATGAGAAGATATGTTGGTAATATGCTGTGGTCCAGACTTCCCTTGGATTGCCCCTGAGATACAGAATTGACTGGAATATTTTCTTATGTTTTCCTAATCTCACAAGAGCAAAAGCAAGATAAATTGGTTATCTTCTCTTCTCTGCAATGTTACCTGTCTTGGGACGCCTCAGAGTGATATCTGGAGCTGTAGGGATGCAGACCCCCTGGCTGGAATTGGGTTGGGAACCAATTCATCAGATCACCAGCTCCTTAGCATGTTGGTATTGCCATCCAATAACAATGAGCCTGTTCCCAGGTCATTGTAATGAGAGCAGAGTACATCCTGTCTGTACATTCATTTAAATCACCATTGTGTGATTACTGCTGGACCGTACTTTGGCTTGTACTTCTTTTCTTCTCTCAAATGGAAAAATGCTCTCTGGGTTGAGTAACTGAGCAGTTTTTAAACTTTCTAAGTTTAAAACACACTTCATCACTTTGTATTTACAATTTTGAATATTTAAATTGAATTCATTTGTTAATGATCCTGTTGAGTGTGTGTGAATTTTATCAGAATATGTTATTTGTATTTAGCGTTTTATTATTTATTATGTTTATTATTTATTATAACTGTTTCCTGCGAAAATGTCGTCTCACACGTCTCACATCCTCTGCACCTCCTAAGTTAAATCACAATAGCATTTTGCATTGCTGAGGGTAATGAGTGTGGAAAAATGCTCTTGCATTATTTATTTTATTCTTCAGAAAGAAATAATAAAAATACATAGACATAATGAATATTCAATTCAATTTAAATTCAATATATTTTGTATAGGCCATTCTCACAAATTACAAATTTGCCTCAGAGGGCTTTACAATCCTTGTTTTTTGCATTGCTGAGGGAGCAGATGTGCAGAGACAGAAACAACAGATATTCTGCAGGAATAAATAAATGCTGTAAAACTATCTTTCGAGTTGTTTCCTTCCATGCCCTGTTTGCATCTGTACTTTATAGGATCAGTAATTCCACTTGCTTTTACGTTGAAATGTTACAGGATAATGTCTATTCCAGCTAGTTGCTGCCTCATCATGGTTAGTGTCACACGTCTGATGTACAGTAAGGATGAGAAGTCAGGAAAACACATGGCGACAGTAATTATTTGACTTTATTAAATACTTTTATGTTTGTTTCATTACCACAACTAAATACGTAACGAATATTTCATATTTTCTGTTGTTAGTGTACCTTCCACCTTAAAAATCCTGATAGTTACTGAAAGTGTTAAGATGAGATATACTCGGCTCTATGCTACGTTACTTTTGTGGCCAGGAACAACAGTTCGGTAAAATTGGAATGATATTCACAGATTTAGATTTTCCAGATCAATCACTTGTTGGTGAAATGTTCAAAAACAAACAGTGTCTCTCTGTAACCATAGGTAGACAACGAGCTACAACCTTGATTTAATCATCGTCGTTCTGATCTGAACAAACAACATTGGTCTCAATGTGAGGCCGGTTATGAGACGAATGCACAGAGAATGTCTACAAAGTGCAATGCCCAAAGGACATATTACAAACATTTTCAAGAGATTGTTCAATGCTCATGAACCTCAAGACTTCTACCCCTTTGAAAGGGACAAGAGTTAAGGGAAGCTCCACTCAGGTCCAGAACCAATTCATAATACGTCATCATCACATGACAATAACAAAGGTTGGTCACACCCAGCAGCTCTGAGTCCGGCCACAACACTGTTCACAGCATGTTTGTTTCCAGCTTCAACCCAGAGGGGGAACCGTGGGCCCGATTTCCTGCAGTCGGCTGCCATTTCTTGTAAATGGTGGAGGGAGGGAGCAGCGGGGGAGAGCACATAGCAGCTGAAGTCTGATACACAGCAGACTCTTTTGAAAATTACTTTCATTATTGTTAATGCTGGTAATTAAAAACAGGGAATAGATTATAGTTCTGTGGATGAAATCATTTGTATTTTATATATTCCCGTGAGTTGGAGCTTCTGGAGGTTTCCTCTGTATTTGAGATGCCAGAGACAACCAGCTCCCAATTGCTCTTCCTAATTGTTTGATTCCCTTAACTACCTGTAACCGCTTCCGGGCCGTTACCCGTGGGTTTCCCCCACCAGCACCAAGGTTCCATTCGATAACATGTTTAATTGTCGGCACACGGAGGTAGGGAGCAGAGTGAGCAGACCGCAAACCTGCGCCTCTGCTCACTCTGCTCCCTACCTCCGGCTCTGCCGCCCATTTTATATGAGCAGCATCGGCTGCTGACTGATTAGCAACCAGCCAGCAGCCGAGGCCAGATTGGAGACAGCTGCCACACTACCGCTTTGCCATCCTCAACAACTATTTCACCAGCTTTTACCAGAGGATATAATGGGTTAAACTCCTCAGCTTCCTCTCTGGCCTCATCTTCATACTTTCTCTGCACCTTTTCTCTTCCTTCTCTCAGTTCACTTTGATGTTGTTGCTTCATAGTATTCATCACGTTTGCCATCTCCTTTTCTTTCTCCTCTATATCTCTCTTTCTTTCTGCTCTTCTCTCTTCCCTCTCCCACTTCATTTCCTCCTGTCTTTCTTTACTCTTCCTCTCTCTGTCAGCCGGGAAGAAAAGGCAGTAGTTCTATTAAATTCAGGGGGACATTTTGGACTTTATGTAATAAATGATGCAATGATTTACAAGCACGACATGGTTCCTAGTGTAGGACTGCAAGACATTGTAAGACAAGTGTATTTGAATATGACATACTTTATACAGAAAGCCAACCATATTAACCAGAAATCGATCTGTGAAGAATCTGCCGATGTGTAGATTGTCGCCCAAAATAATTTCAAACACATGAAAACAGCAAAGTTAAAGCCACAATAGTGAAGACCACGAACATGACCAGCCTGATATAGATGATAAAAGTGTTTACTTCACTGCAGCAAAGAAGGAGACACATACAAATACTAACAGGAAAACAAAATCAGAGAATTATACACTCATCATTATGCTCTGGTTGCTGTCTCAACCTTCCTCTTTCTCTTTCTTCTTCCATCTCTCTCTCAAACTGTTCCTGAAGACATTTCGTCAGATTTTCTATCTGCCTCTCTTTCTCCTCCTCCTCTCTCTCCCGCTCTGCTTCTCTTTGCTCCCTCTCCCTACATCTCACATACTCCCTCCGCTCCCTCTCCCTCTTCATTTCCTCCTGTATCGCTCTCCTCTCCCTCTCTCTGTCAGCCTGGAGTTGGTCATTCATTTTCTTCATTTCTTTTTCATATTGCTCCCGTAGTTTCCTCTCCAGTTGCTCTTTCTCTTTGCGTATTTGCTCTTCTTTCTCTTTCAGGATGCGTTGTTTCTCCTCTTCGACAGCCCTCTCTGCCTCTTGGAACATATCAGTAGTGTAGTGGCTTCCTCCGTTCCTCTGGACTACATCCCTGATCTTCTGGAGCAGCTCAGTGACCTGAGAGCGATCCGTCAGCTTATTATTGAAGACATGGTACTGGCCGTTACATCTGTCCACGAGTTCCTGCAGGTCTTTGCAACCCTTCAAGAAGTCCTCAATGGTGTCTTCAAGAAGGTCACCATGGGTAAAGAGGACCATGCTGTATCTGTCTGCAGCCTGGCCAAAGATTTCTTGAATTCTCTTCACTGTCTGCCTTTCCTCATCAGTGTATCTGCCCAGCCTGATGACCACCAGGAACACATGGGGTCCAGGAGCAGTGTAAGAGATGCACTGGGTCACATCTTTAGTTGTTTTATCCATGCCAAACCTGGTGTCAAACAGGCCCGGGGTGTCGATAACAGCAACCTGTTGCCCGTCCATCGTACCTTTGCCTTTGGAACAGTCTACAGTCATCGACGTTCCACCGAACTTTGATTCAAAGCAATTTCGTCCCAGAATGGTGTTCCCAGTGGCACTCTTCCCAATCCCAGTCTTCCCCACCATCACTATCCTCAGCTCGTCATCATTGTATCTGCTGCTTCCTGTGGAGAAGAATGAGTGACACTGAATAAGAATCTACATCAGGTTGGACACCCATTGTAATCAGAGCAACTTGTACAGATATAAAAGTAAAGAAGCATCCATTCTGCTGATTGGACAGCCAACGAAGGAGTTTGTTGAGGTTCCAATAGATATTATTTCTCGCAGACTTTAAATTTGAGACAAGTACAAGTTTGCATCAGGCTTTCTGTCCGTGATCTAACGTGGCTTCCATATCTACTGTTCAGTTCACTGCACTTACAGGAAAAGGCAGCAGGGCTTCTAAACTACCTCCTCTGTCAGCTGAAAGTGGAAGTGCAAGGTGGAACCCTGACCACCGACCCACACTGACACAATTCTTTAAGGGTGTCTCAGATTTTAACAATGAACATTTTTCTTGATCAAATACAAATGTTAATAATACATCTGATGTGTCAGTCAAATCTCTTAATACATCAAAGACAAGGTTCAAGTGAACCTCCCGAATAACAATACAATGACAAAAACAGAACAACATTCACCCCACTCAACTATGCATCTTTTATATATATATATTAGGGCTGTCAATCGATTAAAAAAAATTAACTAATTAATCGCACATTTTGAAATTGCGATTAATTAATCATGATGTCAGCGCTTAAAAGTGTTTTCCTTCTTTTTGAAGACAAAACTTCACACAGAGCTGTGTTTTCAAAGAGGCTCCTACCTATAAAGTGCCAGCGAGGTATTTAATATCGTGGATGATAAATTGTTTCTTCAGTGAAACATCAGATTAGTAAAAAAAAAAGTATATTGAGACCCCATTGGTCCTGTCATCTTTAACATTGAACAGCAGCAGAACCAGTGGCCTTGGTAACTGACTGACATTCAAATATGTCACGTTAACCCTCTGGAGGCTGGGGGCATTTTATACATTTTACAAAATAAATTAAATTCACCGTTTAAAGTCTTTTGCATGTGACACATACCCACGTGTTATACATCAAACATTCCAGAACAATCTCAGCTCTGAAATGAGCCTCATTGTCCTCGCGCCGTGTCCTCTGGTTCTCTGACTGACAGGCTGCTAATGAGCCATACCTGTGAGGTGGGAGGTCCTTTGTGATTTACTGAGTGTTCATTGGTTGTTTTTTTACCGAAATGTTGACAGACAAACGGATTGACAAATCACGGTGAAGGTTTCGTGTGACGAGTTCTTTCCGCGCCGCGTCACCCGACACGTCGCCCCTTCGTTCCTCTGTGTATCAGAGGGGGAGACGGGAGGAAGGAGGAGCAGGAGGAAACCCGACTGATTCATCCACGAGTTCGCGGAGAAATAATAGTTTTAAAAACGGAAACAGTGTCAAACCGTACTGCCGCGGTTTAAAAAAATAAAATTAAAAATTAAAAAAATTGGTCGTTAATTGCGTTAAAATATTTTAGTGCGTTAACGCGGCCAAATTAATCGCATAGATTAACGCGTTAACGCTGACAGCCCTAATATATATATATATATAAAACAAATCTTTTAGTGATCAACAAATTATGAGTGTTTCATAATTTGTAATCAGGTTACAATCTTGGTACTGCAGTCAGAAACACTAGATAATGTATAAGCAGTTTGACCCAGTAAGTCTCATAAAGTATTAGTTTATAGGAGGTAGAGGAACATCTCATTATATTAGACTAGTACTGCTATGTCAGCATACAATAACTATATTTTAAAACATGAATACAGATTCAGACATACCGGTGTTTCTGGCCATGTTTGGGTTGAAGAGTGGAGAAGAGATGCAGCTGAAGTTCAGACGGTGCAGAGTGTGTCCTGCAGCTCTGCTAGAATGACCCTTTATACACTAAGCCACGCCCACAAATAGAAAGTGAAACTAAAGCTTTATGGAGGTTTCGGTTGTGAAATGATGAATTAATCAAGATAGTATTATATTAGCTCAAACATATCACACATGCTTTGTCACATAACACGTTCAGTTATTACTAGAGCTTTAGTGTAATATTCAATTCAATTCAGTTTCAGTTTATTTGTATAGCCCAATTTCACAAATTACAAATTTGTCTCGGAGTGCTTTACAATCTGTACACATAGACATCCCTGCCCCAAAACCTTGCATCGGATAAGGAAAAACTCCCAAATAACCCTTCAGGGGGGGAAAAAGGGAAGAAACCTTCAGGAGAGCAACAGAGGAGGATCCCTCTCCAGGATGGACAGGTGCAATAGATGTAATGGTACAGAAGGACAGATTTAGAGTTTAAATACATTCAATGAATGTGACAGAGTGTATAAATAGTTCATAGTAGGCATATTCCACGATGGAGACCTCCACGATCCATCAGGCAGATGGCGGTAGAGAGGAGGAGTGGGCGGAGTCTCAACAGTGGGCGGAGTCTCAACAGGACAGTGGCGTCGTCGATAGCAGGAATTCCACGACCCAGACCTCGATGATCCATCAGGCAGATAGGATCTATGCCGTCTCATAGGGTCCGATGACCCCATGAGACGTGAAGTCAAGGACTCCGGGGAGAAAGCAGAGTTAGTAATGTGTGATTGAGAGATGAAAATTCATCCCTAAGGAGAGAAAAGAGGAGATAGGTACTCAGTGCATCCTAAAACGTCCCCCGGCAGCTATAAGCCTATAGCAGCATATCAAGGGGCTGGACCTGGTGAACCTGATTCAGCCCTAACTATAAGCTCTGTCAAAGAGGAAAGTCTTAAGTCTACTCTTAAACGAGGTGACTGTGTCTGCCTCCCGGACTGAAGATGGAAGCTGGTTCCATAGAAGAGGAGCTTGATAACTAAAGGCTCTGGCTCCCATTCTACTTTTTAAAACTCTAGGAACTACAAGTAGTCCTGCATTTAGTGAGCGTAGCTCTCTAGTGGGGCAATATGGTACTCCAAGCTCCTTAAGATATGATGGTGCATCACCAATCAAGGCTTTGTAGGTTAAGAGAAGAATTTTAAAAGTGATTCTTGATTTTACGGGGAGCCAGTGCAGAGCAGCTAGTGCAGGAGTGATGTGATCTCTTTTCTTAGTTTTAATAAGTACATGAGCTGCAACATTCTGGATCAACTAGAGGGACCTCACCTAAGAGACTTATTAGAGCAGCCTGACAGTAAGGAGTTGCAGTAATCTAGTCTAGAAGTAACAAACACGTGAACCAGCTTTTCGGCATTTTTTGAGACCAGATGTGCCTGATTTTAAAAATATTACTGAGATGAAAGAAGGCAGTCCTTGAGATTTGCTTTACGTGGGAGTTAAAGGACAAGTCCCGATCAAAGATAACGCCAAGATTCTTTACAGTGGTGTTGGATGCCAGGGCAATGCCATCTACAGAAACCACATCACCAGATAATTGATCTCTGAGGTGCTCAGGGCTGATTAAAATTACTTCGGTTTTGTCTGAGTTTAACATCAAGAAGTTGCAGGTCATCCATGTTTTTATGTCTTTAAGACATGCTTGAATTTTACCGAGTTGGTTGCTCTCCTCTGGTTTTATCGATAAATATAGTTGAGTATCATCTGCAAAACAATGAAAGTTTATGGAGTGTTTCCTGATAATATTGCCCAAAGGAAGCATGTATAAGGTAAATAAAATTGGTCCAAGCACAGAACCTCGTGGAACTCCGTGATTAACGTTGGTGGTTATCGAGGCGTCATCGTTTACAAATACAAATTGAGATCGATCTGATAAATAGGATTTAAACCAAATTAGTGCCGTGCCTGAAATGCCAATCGACTGCTCCAGTCTCTATAATAGTCATGGTCAATGGTGTCGAATGCAGCACTAAGGTCTAACAAGACCAGTACAGAGATGAGTCCTTTATCTGATGCCATTAAGAGGTCATTTGTAATTTTCACCAGTGCTGTCTCGGTGCTGTGGTGTTTTCTAAATCCTGATTGAAATTTCTCAAATAAACTATTATGATGTAGAAAGTCGCACAACTGATTTGCGACCACTTTCTCAAGGATCTTGGAGAGGAAGGGGAGGTTAGAGATCGGTCTGTAGTTAGCCAACACCTCTGGATCCAGAGTGGGCTTCTTCAAGAGAGGTTTAATAACAGCCACTTTGAAGGAGTGTGGTACGTGGCCTGTTAGCAGAGACACATTGATAATATCTAATAGAGAGCTGCCAATTAAAGGCAAAACGTCTTTAAGCAGCCTCGTCGGGATGGGGTCCAAGAGACATGTAGACGTGTTAGAAGTAGAAACCGTTGAAGATAATTGGTCACGGTTGATGGGAGAAAAGCCATCCTAATATACACCAGGGCATACAGCGGTTTCCAAGGCCATTCCAGTTGAGGACAGATTGGCACTGGTTAAGGGCAAGAGATTATTAATCTTGTCCCTAATAGTTAAAATCTTTTCATTAAAGAAGTTCATAAAGTCATTACCCCTGAGGTCTATAGGAATACTCGGCTCCACAGAGCTGTGACTCTCTGTCAGCCTGGCTACAGTGCTGAAGAGAAACCTGAGGTTGTTCTTATTAGGGTCCTCGTCGACTTCGTCGTAGAGGAACCTATTGTTTTTCTAAGAGTTATTAGGGTCCTCGTCGACTTCGTCGTAGAGGAACCTATTGTTATTGTAACGCTTATTATTAGGGTCCTCGTCGACTTCGTCGTAGAGGAACCTATTGTTTTTCTAAGAGTTATTATTATTATTTTATTTCTCGTAAAACAAACGTCGACTGTCCGCACCGTGACCCAGCAGACTTAAATTCCACATGCAGAAGCAGACTGGTGAAAATTTTCATATTATTGAGTTTTCGTATTAGTACATAAAGAAATGGCTCTATAGCGCCCCCTACAAACTTTCTTTTTCAGTAGCAATAGTTTTCTTCCCCCGATGACCGATTGACTTGAGATTTGGTCCAGAGGTCAGAATTGACCAGCTCTACAAAAAAGCCTCTCAGACCCTAAGCTCCGCCTACTTAGATTTTCCACCATTTTGAATTTCTTTAAAAACTGTTTTTTTCCAACTTCTCCTAAACGCTTCGTCCGAATCATACACAACTTGTTGTGGTTCATTATTGATTCAATGCCATCATAAATCTTCGAAAGATAGTTAATATGTCATTGCGTTCAAAAGATATGGACCAATGAACATCCAAGGGGTGTGGCCTGATTTGTAAAGACACCAACTTCAGCCATACATAATGGAATCTGCTCCATATTTCTCATACATCATGACATAATGACCCTGAAGACATCCATATGCTAATTTTTCCATATGCTAATTTTTTTTCCTGGAAATAAACGCCATTCGCCATGAAAATTGACGTTGTTGTAACTCAGCCATATATAATGGAATCTGCTCCATATTTCTCATACATCATGACATAATGACCCTGAAGACATCCATATGCTAATTTTTCCATATGCTAATTTTTTTCTGGAAAGAAACGCCATTCGCCATGAAAATTGACGTTGTTGTAACTCAGCCATACATAATGGAATCTGCTCCATATTTCTCATACATCAGGACATAATGACCCTGAAGACATCCATATGCTAATTTTTCCATATGCTAATTTTTCCTGGAAAGAAACGCCATTCGCCATGAAAATTGCCGTTGTTGTAACTCAGCCATACATAATGGAATCTGCTCCATATTTCTCATACATCAGGACATAATGACCCTGAAGACATCCATATGCTAATTTTTCCATATGCTAATTTTTCCTGGAAAGAAACGCCATTCGCCATGAAAATTGACGTTGTTGTAACTCAGCCATACATAATGGAATCTGCTCCATATTTCTCATACATCAGGACATAATGACCCTGAAGACATCCATATGCTAATTTTTCCATATGCTAATTTTTTTTCGGAAAGAAACGCCATTCGCCATGAAAATTGACGTTGTTGTAACTCAGCCATACATAATGGAATCTGCTCCATATTTCTCATACATCATGACATAATGACCCTGAAGACATCCATATGCTAATTTTTTTTCTGGACTTGGCGCCAACTAGTGGCACTAGGAAGTTACATGTTTTTTACTTTTATACACTGCTCCTCAGATTATTCAGATCGCTCTCAAAATATACCAGAATAGACCTAAGACCTCGATGATGCTTCCCTGTGGAGCTCGTAGCGCCACGTTGAATCACATTCACATTTAATTTACTTGACAAGGTCTAGACTTCACATGGATACACGTGATGCATGTATATGTTCAAATTGTCACAGCGCCCCCTGCTGGCAACCCTGGACTCGCTCAAATCTGCTCCAAACTTCTCATGCTTCGTAGAATTCAAGGCCTGAGGATATCAACAAGCCTTTTTTCACTCGGAGTCAAAGCGCCACCGACTAGCAAAGTAAAATCAGTGTCGCGTGACGATCAACGCCCGAGCGCCGTGCGTGCGCTCTCGGCCGAGGGGGCCGGCGTCCGGCCAGCACCCCCGACGTGCGAAGCAGGAAGAGGACCCGTTCATCGCTGCTTGCAGCTTTAATTATTCTTCCGTGTCGTGTTCAAACGTCGTCTGCCCGCACACCGTACGCCCCAGCAGAGTGAAATTCCACATGCACAAGCAGACCGGTGAAAATTTTCATATTATTGAGTTTTCGTATTAGTACATAAAGAAATGGCTCTATAGCGCCCCCTACAAACTTTCTTTTTCAGTAGCAATAGTTTTCTTCCCCCGATGACCGATTGACTTGAGATTTGGTCCACAGGTCAGAATTGACCAGCTCTACAAAAAAGCCTCTCAGACCCCTAAGCTCCGCCTACTTAGATTTTCCGCCATTTTGAATTTCTTTAAAAACTGTTTTTTTTCAACTTCTCCTAAACGCTTCGTCCGAATCATACACAACTTGTTGTGGTTCATTATTGATTCAATGCCATCATAAATCTTTGAAAGATAGTTAATATGTCATTGCGTTCAGAAGATATGGACCAATGAACATCCAAGGGGTGTGGCCTTATTTGTAAAGACACCTAACTTCCAAATCACTTGGACTATCCTCACCAAATTGGTAGCCTATGTCCACAAGGACACCTTTAACCTACCTTGATTTTTTCATAACGTTTGAACATTAGGGGGCGCTATAATCAATCCCTCAAAATATGCCTTTTTGGCCTTTTTTCATGTTTTTAGGGGTTGTAAAACCGTTAACTTCTCCTAGAGCTTAAACCCGATTCATTCCAAACTTGGGCAGTAGGGTCTTGAGACCTTTGTCTTGAAAAATCTTTGAAAGATTTCAAAAATATTAAACTATGTGCGTTTGCCGGACCGGCAAAGAAACGCCATTCGCCATGAAAATTGCCGTTGTTGTAACTCAGCCATACATAATGGAATCTGCTCCATATTTCTCATACATCATGACATAATGACCCTGAAGACATCCATATGCTAATTTTTCATATGCTAATTTTTTTCTGGAAAGAAACGCCCTTAGCCATGAAACTTGACATTGTTGTAACTCAGCCATACATAATGGAATCTGCTCCATATTTCTCATACATCATGACATAATGACCCTGAAGACATCCATATGCTAATTTTTTCATATGCTAATTTTTTTTTCTGGAAAGAAACGCCCTTCGCCATGAAACTTGACATTGTTGTAACTCAGCCATACATAATGGAATCTGCTCCATATTTCTCATACATCATGACATAATGACCCTGAAGACATCCATATGCTAATTTTTCCGTATGCTAATTTTTTTTGCTGGAAAGAAACGCCATTCGCCATGAAAATTGACGTTGTTGTAACTCAGCCATACATAATGGAATCTGCTCCATATTTCTCATACATCATGACATAATGACCCTGAAGACATCCATATGCTAATTTTTTTTCTGGACTTAGCGCCAACTAGTGGCACTAGGAAGTTACATGTTTTTTACTTTTATACACTGCTCCTTGCAGATTATTCAGATCGCTCTCAAAATATACCAGAATAGACCTAAGACCTCGATGATGCTTCCCTGTGGAGCTCGTAGCGACACGTTGAATCACATTCACATGTAATTTACATGACAAGGTCTAGACTTCACATGGATACACATGATGCATGTATATGTTCAAATTTTCACAGCGCCGCGTGCTGGCAACCCTGGACTCGCTCAAATCTACTCCAAACTTCTCATGCTTCGTAGAATTCAAGGCCTGAGGATATCAACAAGCCTTTTTCACTCGAGTCAAAGCGCCACCGACTAGCAAAGTAAAATCAGTGTCGGCGTGACGGTCAACGCCGAGCGCCGTGCGTGCGCTCTCGGCCGAGGGGCAGGCGTCCGGCCAACACCCCGACGCGTGCGAAGCAGGAAGAGGACCCGTCATCGCTGCTTGTTATTATTAGGCCGAATTCGGTCCGGAGGGCCTATTTTTTTAGTTTTTTAT